>NC_073224.2:97384469-97687500 GCF_029281585.2 Gorilla gorilla gorilla | reverse complement strand
TTTTTAATATTAATATAGTTCTGTGCTTTTATAACTTATGCATGCCAGGATCCCATATGTGGGGCATGCCAGGCATCACTTTTACTCTAATATTTGGAGCCAGATTATTATTTTTGTATTTTAAAAATGCAGACATAATGAAATAGAACCCTAAATCTAGAATGTAGCATAAAGTCTATGACTTCAGAGAAATGCTGTGCTTAGTACAGGCCACTTGAGGCCCGGCTTCCTGAACCTGGAAGTAAGCCATCACTCTCCTCAGCCATTAGAGACATGCTTAAGCACAAACCTTAAAAAGCACCGTTAGAAGTTTATACATAATAGAAAATTTTTTTAAGTTTCATGCTCCCTCAAAATAATATAACTTGTTCTAAGCAGTCGGATATTTTGGATGGTACCATTTCCTTATTTAAAAGTGGTCTATAGATGTAGTAAAGGAAGACAAGTTATCAGCAATTGTTAGTGATTGCCAGAAGATGCTCCCTTCAGATTCAGGACTGAGCTGGGTCCACAGCAAGGAATTCACCCAGAAAAAGATTTGTCCTGGAATACAACAGCCAAGCCCTTGTCTCCTGTCTCTCCCAGCTCCCCAGGCATTTGTTTTTACTCTAATTCCATCTCTGTAGACACCAACCTGCCTTCTCAAAATAGACACACTCGCCCTCATCCCAGGCTTTAAAGCCCGGCATTGCCCCACGCAGAGAAGTCCTAACACGACCCTTTCCACGGGGACTAGAATCTGAGGATTGTTGTAGGACTTCTCTGCTCGTAGCCCTAGAGAAAAATCTAGGGCTTTTACAGTGATCACTATGGGCAGAACGTACTCTTGGAGGGTAACTACTATTTAAAATACATTATGCATGTCTTGACTTCCACTAGGACTCCCCTTGAAGAAGAAGATGGTTAGAAACTTGGGCCACAGCTAAAATCTCTCAAGTCCTCACACACAGCCTCCAAGAAACTAGCTTGATCCATACAATCTGAAGGTTTAGAAAGAATAACTACAAACAAGGAGGTTAGCATTTGTGTTTGCACCTCCTATGTATCTACCTCGACGATTTTACAGCTTACCCTATTTAATTCTAGGTATTAGTGAGATCATTTACTAGATGAGAAAATCAAGGGACTTAGTGCATGTCTACATTCATACAAGTAAATAGCGAGACCTCAGATTCAGACTCAGATCTGTGTCATTACCATGAAGTTGCTGCTTCTACTATGCTCATGGTTATCAACTTCCCTTATCATAATACGCCATTTCTCACCATTCATTCTCTCAAAAGAATCATCACTGAACAATATTACCACCATGGAAGCAAAGAGATCCAACTAACTTCCAAGGAGCACATAGTTCAAAGATATTCTATTCCATTATAATTTATAGCAAGTACTATGGACATAAACACTGCAATCATGTTTTCCGGGATAAGGTCTATTTGCTACAGCTTTAAATATAAGCAAAATGAACATTTTTACCATTAGGTAATAACTATTGTAATGACAATAAATAAAAATAACTAGTTTAAAAATAAGTGATCTCTGCCAGCTAAGCTCTCCAGAGATGATAAATCACTTTTGTAGGTGGACTGTTACAAAACCCTCCACCTCTGGTGGTACAGCACCACAGCTTGGGAATCACCGTGCCACAGCTTGCTGCTTCTAAAGGCTTTGGGCCCAGGAGACCTGTAAACCTGCCTACATATCTGACTCTATTCTCTACCTATCTATTCTATCTCTGTCTATTCTTTACCAACAGATAAAATTTGCCTTTTAACATAGAAACCAGAACCTCCACTCAAACTCATCAGTGGTGCTCACTAACATTTAGAAAATCCTCACCTCCAAGCCTTATGTCAGTGATTGCCAGTGGCACTAGAATTGCCCCTCAGAAGTGGTGTGAAAATTTGATGGAATCGTTTTTGTTGTTATAATGATTGGGGGCCACGGTTAGCTGTAGAGAGGACGAGCATGCTGGACTTATGAGTCCCAGAATGTGTAAGGGCATCTCTCACAAAGAAGAATTGACCCATGATGTATACTCCTAAATGACCTATTAAAACCTACGTGCTGGGGCTGGGCGTGGTGGCTCACACCTGTAATCCCAGCATTTTGGGAGGCCGAGGCGGGTGGATCACTTGATCTCAGGAGTTCAAGACCAGCCTGGCCAACATGGTGAAACCCCATCTCTATTAAAAATACAAAAATTAGCCGGGCATGTTGGTGCGTGTCTGTACTCCCAGCTACTCAGGAGGCTGAGGCAGGAGAATGGCATGAACCCAGGAGGTGGAGGTTGCAGTGAGCTGAGATCATGCCACTGCACTCCAGCCTGGGTGACAGAGCGAGACTCCATCTCAAACAAACAAACAAACAAAAATAAAACCTATGTGTTGGTATCTGAGCTTAGAGTCTAACTTGTTTTTACATGTTAGAGAGTTTTCTGCATGATTTAAAACTTCCTAAATTTTCCAGGAATGCAAAGTACTGTGCATTTTGCAAGAAGACTTACTTTGTTTTGATCAAAAATGTATCCAAAAGTGTTCACCAGTCTGGAAAACCAGGACGCTGCTGGTGAACGACATCCCTCATGAGATTTAAGTCAGCAGTGCAGCATGCCTGCACTGGTCTGCATATGTAGCTGTTGCGTTCAGGGTGGGTCTTCATATAGGTGCAAGGGTGCTGGTATGGGATTTATGTACTAAAATGTATACCATTTATTATAATTTTATTTCCTTTTATTCCTCTCTTACATTACAATTAGGGTATTATATTGATTAGTTTTCATTATGGGCATGGGAAAGTTATGTTATCTATGAATTTCATTGCAGGTTAGTAGAGAAGAATTGAAGAAATAATGGACCTAACAAGGCAGAGCTGGATGTGATAGGGTTGAGAACATTGTCCTAGATGGTGTGCCCTGTATCAAACTCTAATCCCAACTCTTCCCATCACTCCCTCCCACTCCACCACACTGACCTGTCAGCTTTCCAATCAGGCTGGTGCCCACATCAGAGTCTCTGCTCTTGCTGTTTCTCTGTTTGAAATGCCCATCCCCTAAATCTCATTGCCCTCACTTCACTCAGGTCTTCACTCAAAAGCCACCTCCTCTGAGAGGTCTTCCACAACCATCATTCATCACATCACTCTCCATCCCCAAGCATCCTTTAAATTCCTCCATAGTACATATCACTACCTAAAATGCTATTAGCTATTATAATATTTATTTACCTGTCTGTCATTTGTCTTCATCATGGGAATATGTATTCCATGAAGAAGGTGGAATCTACTATTTTGGTGCCTGGAATAATGGGAAGTGGCACGAAGTGGGTGCTTGATGAATATTTGTTAAATAAGTGAATTAATGCCTGAAGATACTGTCTGTGCTCCTGCTCCCTGGAAGCTAGGAGTAATCTCTTTCTCTTTCCTATCTATATAATTTATAGTCAATTGAAGTCAGCATTAATTCTTTCAAATATATCCATCAAATGCCTACCATATTTCAGGCACTAAGAATACAATAATAAATAACACATATCCTGCCCGCATACTTTTCAATTAATGATCAGCTCCAGCATCTCTGAAGTATTTGAATCCTACAGTGAAGTGACTTTATAAAAAACACACCCATTTCTATTTTACATTCTGAGTATCTTTAAAATACAGTAATTATGATATTCATAAATTAGGAGATATCCCTTATGTATTCAGAAGAAAATTGTTATCACACACAGAAGAATTTTTACTCATGTGGAAAATCTTTTCCCCAGTCCTGGTGATATCCTTCAAGTCTCCAAAACACCACCCCTCAGGATGAAGAGAGTTGAAGGCTAGGCAATAGTTAAATAAGCAGAAGCTTCTAGTTCCCTTGAGTGGGGTAGCCAGGAGGACCCTCTACCTACTTGGCTGAGATAAAGTCTCCTATCTAAGTCACAGAGGGACCACATGCTCTCTGAAGGATCCTGCCAGCTAGAAAACTCCAATCAGACCTCTTAGGGTAGCACAGGGTGGCATCTGCCCCCGCTGATGACACACAGCCACCCTGGATGTTCCAGGCAGGGGCTGAGCATTCAGACCCTTTCCTTTCCCTATTTTGTGTCCAGGTACCCTCCCCATATGCTTAGGAGAAAGACAAAAGCAACTTGAAAACTAACATAGCCTCTATATCTGCACAGCACTGTACAACAAACTTTTCATCCATTTTTTACACTTGTAGGAAAGATAATATACTCTTTTTTTTAATACATAAGCAAATTAAAGTGCAGATGTTCAGCAGCTTGGCAAAGCTGCTTCTTATACCGAGGTCTTCTGATTCCAAGATAGGGAATAGAAATGACAAGACAAAATCAGGCTTGGGGAATTATCTGTGGATTTTAATTCTCACAGGTATAGAGCTTCACATAAAGAGCTGGCTCTATCAAATTCTGATCAAACATTTAAACAAATCCCAACACACTGTCTATTTGGGCACACATACCCGCCCTGTTTCCACCTCATCCCCAGCCCTCACAATTCCATGAAGTCTGATCATTATTTCCAGAAAGACTCTAGAAATGAGCAAACCATCGAGTGGGCCCTTGCCCCGAATTTTAACAGTGATATAGAAATAATATCCTTACCTTCTCGGAATTCTCATGGTTAAGCACCTCCATTACCATGCTATGATAGAGGGAGAATCAGTAAGATGTATGCAGTATTCTAGACTATGGTGGAAAAATGTGACATACCCCTTTCCTGAACTCCCCTCCCCTTCCCCTTCCCCCACCACTACCACACACTAATGTTTCCTTTCAGGTGAGGGCTTAAAGCAAAAATATCTAGGATAGGCTGAGTTAACAATAAACAAAAGGCTCCAGGAAAGAATGCCCAGGAACTTCTGGTCCACACTATGTCCTCCAAAGGGCATATCTATGGGACCAGTGGGAGACAGATAACATCTGAATTGGCCTTCCACCAAGGTAACCCAGAAATGTAAAGCTATGTTAGCTCTTACTAGAAGAATTTTAAGTCTTTAAAGTACCATACTACTTCAAGAGAATTTCAAAAGTTTCCATTTGCTATAAACATGCACACATGGAAGCAGCAAACATCAATCTCCCTCCAGGGTCCTCCTATCTACTCTGTCAATTCCCCTTACCTTTTGGCATGGCTGCTTTAAACTCCTCTGTGGGCTTTCCCGCCTCCCCCACCTCAGCTTCCTTAGAGTGCAAGTGCACAGCTGTCCTCTGGTCACCCGTCCAGAGTCCCGCATGGGAGAGATGCTGAGTCTCCCCAGCAGTCCTGGGAAACGTATCTTCTCAGGTTTCCTGGGTTCACCTGAGGTGGAGGTCGGTTCCTGGCAGGGGCAGCTCCCTCTAGCTAATAAGCTAGAGGTAGCAATATGCAAGGGAGAGAGCCAGACCAGCCCAAAATAGAAATCCAAGCTACATCACACAATCTGACCAAGCTCCCAATCTGGCTAAATGTGGCCCATTAGACAAGACAAGGAGACAGCAAAAATGAACGCGGGAGGAGAGAGGTGGTGAGAACATGGCTTTTTGAAAATCAGGAATTATGGAAATAACATTCAGATACAACACTTGAAGTTTGTCCTACAAACAGAAAGGGGTACAAACTTTTCACAGTAAACAGCATTTAAGTATAAAACCTTCGAGTTTCTGGGGACAAGCTCATCCAGCTTGCTGCTGGTAATTAGTGTGTTGCTCTGTGGTTTATTCCACTGAGACAAAGAGCAATGACTACATTTCACCTGACAGATCAGAAAGTGAGTGATGAGCTTGAGCACAAAAAGCCTCAGGAATGAAAAAGTGTAGCTGACAGACAGTGCAAGAAACTATCCTCTGCATGACCGTGTCATGCAGAGACATCCTGACATCCACCAAATGATAACCCTGGTCAAGGAAGGTGTTACCTCAGAGGACAGTTGGACATTTTCTCATTGGCATATGGGACAATCTGCCCTTTTGTGGTCTCAGAGGTCAAAGGAGGGAATCAGAGTAGTTCCAAAACCTGTGACTTTGCGTCTTGGTCACTATGTGCCAATTATCTAACTGTGAAGTAAAGGATTCAAATGCTGTGTCAGTTGGGCTGAACAGAGAGAAGCAGCAGACATCTGAGCCTCTACTAGACAATGAAAATCTGTAAGAGAGGAATACAGAAAGAATGAAGAGGGAGGGGACACAAAAGGAGAGAAGGTCCAGGATTCTCAAGGAAAAGGGTTTCCTTTCTCTCCCCTATAGCCTCCAGGGAGGAATAAATATAATTATCAACCTAGCATGACAGTAGTCAAAATAAAAGAGGCACCTGCCAGGTGACCATCTCTGCCGGGACTCGAACCCGGAACCTCTGGATTAGAAGTCCAGCGCGCTCGTCCATTGCGCCACAGAGACCTCACCACACACACAGCATCAGCACCAGAACTGAAAAAGCACATACCTTCTGCATCACCGAGCCATCTCAGCATCCTGCTCTCTGAGCGGTTGGGGGGGACAGGGACAGCTGGAAAATCTGGAGTGGAGATCCACCAGCCGGCTTCATCAAAGCTTTTCTCAATACTCTGGGTCCGATGGTCCCCAGAGGATTGGGGGAATGTGACAGCAGTCAATTTCCCAGACTTAGAATCCCTGATGGAACAGGACAGAACTAGAGCCTTTGCTCTCCTTTCCTCTCCATCCCTTAGGGATGATACGAAAATCTCTCGATTCTCATGCTAATTAAGCAGAGTGCACCCAACCCTGCAGAAAACGCAGAAGCCATCTCTACCTCCACCCCCACTCCCTCACTGTGGTTTCATCCCAGTCCAGCTATTCTCAGACAGGGGCTGGGCAACGCTTGGGGATTCAGGAAAACCCTCGATCCCAGAGACAAAGGAGCTGCTTCCGTAAAGGAACACTGTGAACAACGGCAGCAGAGAATGGCAGCTGAGTTCTAAGAGACTGGTCTGGTTCTCAGCAATAAGAACTGTATCTGTCAAGCCCAGGCAAGAGGTACAGGGAGTCTGATGTGATGTTCCTTCAGCATCTTCACTAGAATTAAGCATGGGAGTGAAGAAAAAAGTGTTCAGTGTGTGTGTTCAGTGTGTAAGTATGTGTGAACGTATGTGTGTGAGAGAGTGTGTGTATGAGAGATAGAGGGAGGAAGAGTGGGTGTGTACACATAGGGTTGGAGGGTGAGAGTGGCAGATCTCTGATGAAGTAGATGTCCTCACACAGCCCTCCTGTATCTCTTTCCCCCGCCTTGCTCAGCCCCAATCCCTGACAGCTTTTTCCCCAGGGCTACCTACTTTGAAGAACAAGGATTTCTCCGCTGTCTGTGCTTTTTACAACTATCCTAGTACAATCAAAGTGACCAACCCTCCATAACCATATATAAAGACCTCTATACCCAGCTCAGATCCAAGAAAATGATTTCTATTTTTAGAAGCCTCTCATAGAAGACAATTCCATAATCACCGTTGTTTATAATTTCCACTGAGCCCATTTTTCTGAATGTCTAATCCAAATCCTTCTTACCTCACTTTCAGCTCATTTTCTCCTATTCGGTTCCCAGACACATGGGAATAATTGGATTCTATGCTCCCGATGACAATGCATTGATTTAAAGACTGATTGTGTTCACCACCCCACTCCTCATCAAAAGGTTACAATAAAAGCAGGGAGCCAACTCAGATATCCCTCCTTCTCCCTCACTGTGTGTCTCCACAGCCCCCAGCTCTGGACACTGCCAGCCAACTCCAATCATACAAGATAGTTATTTCTAACCTGTGAGGCCAGGTGATGGCCAAGTAAAGAAACGATATGACTAAATGAAACAATTAGATTAGAAAACCCTTAAGGGCTTTCTGACTCTAAGAATACAATTACAACATCTCCCACTTCCCTACCCATTCATATAGCCCCAGGAATGAGACATGGTAGAGAACATAACCAAGGCAATTCAGTCGGATCAGGAATATAAGCAAAAGGCTCTTTCTAACACATGGGGGAAAGCAGCTACTCCAACCAGGCTTGCCTTCCATCTACGACCTAGAGATGGGAGCTCAGAAAAGTGAGACTGATTGTGTCTATTATAGACTTGAAACAAGAAGGCACAGAATAGACCTTTCTATCCAGAGACTGTATTACTCTGAGTGGCTAGTAACAAGGTGCTGATGAACGAGTTAGTCAAGGGGACTATATGGTTGTAAAGGGCAGGTTAACAGCACAGGCTAGCAAGGAACCATTCCAGTGTAAGGGAAAGGAAAAGCTAGACTCTCAAGATACTTCCTGCCAGGCTCAGTGTACACACACACACACACACACACACACACACTGCTCTTCATAAAGATATTGTCCTATATCCAAGAAATCTATCAGCCCCCTGAGTGACGTCCAAAGTATCACTGCTTCTTATAAGATCATGTGTTGTCTACAACCTGAATAAAGAGTCCCAGCTCTCCAACTCCCTCCAGGAGCTTCATTCATTATCTGTAATGTTCCCACTTGCTGCTGGGAATACAATGATGGAGAGATATATCATGGCATGGTTCTACTCTCAAGAATCCCATAGGCAAATTCCAACGTAGGAATGACCCTGAAACACGTATGGGAGAAAAGAAGGAATCAATCTTTTTACTCATCAAATAAAATAACAGTTTGCAAGTCCACACAAAGGCTATAACCCTGGGAGCAGAAAGATCCATCTTCATAGGAAGCTGTATAACTTACTTGGTTTGAGACTCTGAGAAAATTCATTAACTCTGATCTTCCATTTCCTTATTATAAACTAGGGGCACTAACATATATGCTACTGATAAAGATCAGCTGAGATTTCATGAGGCAGAGTGTTTGTCCCCTTTCTTCCTCTATTCCATGAGTTAATTCTCAACTCTATTGACTGGGTTGCTTCTTTCCCTTTGAATACCCTTCCTTCATCTTCCTCTCACCACTCCACAGATATCTCTTCATTGCAGCAAAAATGCCCCCCACCAACAAGTGTCTCCTTAAACTTATAATGTATATCAACAAAAGTACTCTGGACTTTGTCTGAGGACTTTTTTCAAATAAGAGATGTCTCTCTGACATCTCATTTTGCTTTATCATCCATAAAACAGACAAAGCCTCTTGATAGTGTCGATAATGTCTTTAAACTAGGTTTTAATTTAAAATAAGAAGAGAAACAATCAAATAAATCTACAGTTTTAAAGGGCAGGAAAGGTGAAGTCAAGTCACTCAAAATGATTGAAGCCAGTACATCTTTTTCTTCTTTTAAACTGGCTGTATGTCATTCATGTTTACGTAAACTCTCTGGAAGAAAAGTACATTCACCTTCCAAAAAAAAAAAATCTGTACTGATTTAATTCTCCAAAGATCTGTGACTCAAACATTACTCATACCTCTAATTGAATACCACTTTGTGACCCTACAGACAAACTAGTGATGCTCATACACTATTTCATTCACAAGGTGTTGCTGGGATACATATGATAAATGCCCTTCAAATTTTCCCTTTGGTCCAATTAAATCCTACATCCTACTGTGGTCTTACTTACAGCTTCTCTAAAGGTTCCTATACCAACTAGTCTGTATTTTAAATTCTAAGGGCTATTACATGGAGTAAGACAGTGAATTTGTCATTCAGATAGCACAGCCTTTACATACTATACTTTCATCTCCCAGGCCCTATGATGCCGTAAACCTTATTAATCCACATCTATTGTGAGCACAACTTCTAGAAGTGTTACCATATACCATCTTCTCATGTTCCCACCTGCTATCAGCTCCCTCTTACTATCTCACCCCTAAGGAGCTAGCCCAGGTCTTTCCTCCTGTGAGTACCTCCCAGGAAGGCTGGAAAAGGTGCTTTGCAATGTCAGGCCTATAGAGTGAGACCTACTGTGCAGATGTTCAGGTAATAACTCCTACCCCTTAAGGAAGGGTAAAATGGACATGCATACCCACAATGCAAAAGCCCTTCAGTCCTTTTCCAGACACTTCATCTTCAGGAGGTCTTGCCCCATATTCATTTCTCCATGCCTATTATGCATTTTCTGACCCATCATAATAAAGCATTTATGTTCCCAAGTCTATCTTTCCTCCCTCCTAGCCTGTCAGCCTGACTGCAGATTGTTCCTTTCTCCTCAGTCCCCTTTCTCATACTTGAAGAGGGAAGAAATGAGATAATCCAGGTAACAATTCAGCATGAGAATCAAGCCAAGGAAAGACAAATACGGAGCAAATTATCCTTTCATCATCCCATCCAACTTTCAGAAACCATTCCAAGTCTAGCCCAGTCAAACTGAGCTATTGAGGCCTCTCAAGCCTTTCCAAAAGTAGACCCAGAACCAATCTATCTTAACAATGGGCTGGACCTCCAGGGCTAGTCAAGGTCACAAGAGAGTCCATACAGAGGTCAACTCCCTAAGGGAGTCTGAGAAATGCTGAGAAATCTGGAGGTAGAATCTCCCTTTCCTTATTACCTCCCACCCACCTCTGACAGATTCTCCAGGAAGCCATTTAAAGAGTTCTAGAGGCCAGGCATGGTGGCTTATGCCTGTAATCCCAGCACTTTGGGAGGCCAAGACAGGCAGATCACGAGGTCAAGAGATCGAGGCCATCCTGGCCAATATGGTGAAACCCCATCTCTACTAAAAATATAAAAAGTAGCTGGGCATGGTGGTGCGTGCCTGTAGTCCCAGCTACTCGGGAGGCTGAGGCAGGAGAATCACTTGAACCCAGGAGGTAGAGGTTGCAGTGAAGCAAGATCACGCCACTGCACTCCAGCCTGGTGACAGAGTGAGACACCGTCCCCTCAAAAAAAAAAAAATTCTAGAGAGTGTGTCTCTAAGGACATGAAGTATCTCTTTGGTCAAGAAGGATGAGGAAACTAGTAGTGTTCAACAAATGGGAGGGCAGTAGGTTGTCACGTCCCATCAGATCTTTCTGGGAAGTTTGGGGGAAAACTTTCTGCTTCACCCAAACCCAACAAATAAGGTGATTCCTGGTGCTAACTTTCTAGCTCACTCTCCCTTATCCTCCTTAGAATCAGGACCCTCTATCCTGCTGTTTCTAACCCCAAGCCATCACCTGCTTGTGTAGATTCCCAGTCTTGTCTTCTTACATTTTCTTCTTGCCATCCCCATCAATGTCTCCTTCTTCCTTGGGGTATATAACCCTTAGTCATTTCCTGCTTTAAAATGTTCTTCTCACCTCTGTCCACGCCTTTGCTCATTTCTGTCCATTTCACTTTCCCCACTTTCTGCAACTGGCATTCCCTAATACTTTACTGTGTAATCTCTATAATGCCCGATTTATTGGCCATGTCATTATCTGTTCTCATCTGCCCTAGGATCCATCTACACCAAACACATTGGCCAAACTCATTTTTCCCAGTCTTCCCTAGATTCAGCCCACTGCTCTTCTCTGTCTCTGCCCCCCTTAGCCATCATCCTCAAGGCACTCTGAGCTTCCCAGGCCTCTAAATTCCTCTATCGTTAAAATCTACTGCTTGGACTTAGAGTCTTTGTTATTGTCAGCCCTTCATCCTCAGGCCTTCTTTTTCTTTTCTCCAGATTTCATTCTTCAGACCACTTTACTTGCCCACCATCCTTTTAGTCTTTATCTCGTCTCCTTAAATCTTCAACTTGTAGTACCCATCCTTCTAAATCTCCTTCCATCCCATCCATACAGCACCAGATTCCTGAGGCTTACCCGGAAGAACTTGCTGGTCCTTCCTTCTTCCCTACATTCATCTCCAGACGCTCTGGTTCTGCCTGACTCTACAACACACCTATATTTGTTTTACTTCTTTGCCTGGGACTGCGTGTGTCACTGGCTTTAAAACTGGGAGGCCCTGAATAGGGCCCTGCTAATCCCCATGGCACTGAGTTGCCATGGGAATGGACTGGCAACCATGCTTCTTAATCTTTAGCCACTATGGGGCCCCTGATCCTTAAAGGGCCAGAAACCCTAGGCCAGATGCCAAAGAATTAGAAAAGAGATCCTTAAAGGGTCAAGGATTCTATGATTATAGGCCAAGGGATTCAAGAACATTGCTTTTTGCCTAATATTATAAGTAAATTAGGCTTTTGCTATCTGTCCCCTACTTCAGCCCCACTTCCCATTCAGCCTGGAAAAAGCCTTGAGGGTTACATAGTGAGGCAGACTCCTCGGCAATGGCAAGAGAAGAAAGGTGTTCATCTTTCACAGTCCATCACTTTAATTAAACCAAAGAGCGTGACCATGAAAGTTTCAATCCTAGAGACTAAACTTGTCCTTACACAAGAACCTTATGTCTGACAAATTACAGAAGGGTCTGTACATGGTCCTTATACAGCAGAAGTGGCTCTTTTCAAGTCTGTCCCTGAAGAACATCAAGTCCCCACACGGAAGACGGGGTCCAGGGGAAGCATTTTACCTTGAGTTGGCCAGCTCATCTCCTTCATGTTCTCCTCCTTTAGAAGGTAGTAGCTGAATTCCCAAGGGCTTCTCATGCTACCTATGATTCTAAGAAACAGTATCAATGATAGTAATAATGATAATAAAGATATTTTGAATTGTCTCATTTTATCATCAGAACTTTCCTAGATTGTTGGAAGAGTGATCATCATTATTTTTCTTTTACAAAAGAACCTTGATCAAAGACATTAGGTGGCTTGCCCTAAGTAACTCAGCTTGTGAGAGGTGGGACTAGGGTGAGCTACCATACAGTGTCCTGACTTCTGTGACCTCTACAGGGAGGCCTCAACAGAAGGTGTCTGCTAAGAGGCACCAGCTGCCTTCATTACAATTTGTTCCAGGAAACAAAATTCTGAGACCTTTCCCCCAACTTTCTTCCCAGTCTTTGCAACCATCGAAGAGTGCCCTAAGCATAGGACAGGATGGCCAGCCAGCCCTGAGAAGGGCCACAGAGTGAGGTCAAAGGTTGTCCTGCTTAAGAGAGAACAAACAGCACAGGCAGGTGAGTAAGAGAGCTCTCTATGGGTTCTTCTTTAGTGCTCATTCTCCTCCCAGCTACCTTAAGACATAAGAAACTGATTTCCAGATTAAATAAAACAACTTGCTCAAGATCAGTCAGCTTGGCATTCACAAATCTGGTCCTCCATTCCAGGTTTTACAACTCCTAATTTGGTGCTTTTTAAAATTTCACTACAGTGTTACTGAGTCACTCTTCTTAAATTTTTATTTTTATTTTTTTAATTGACCTATAATATTGTATGTTTTTACTATGCACAACATGGTATTTTGAAGTACATATACATTGTGGAATGGTTAACTCTAGCTAGCCGTTATGGAAAACAGTATAAAGGTTCTTAAGACATTTAAAAATAGAGCTACCATAGGATCCGGCAATCCCACTACTGGGTATATGTCCAAGGAAATAAAATCAGTATGTTGAGATATTTGCTTGGAATCCCCAACATAATCTTTTTTTTAAATTATTATACTTTAAGTTCTGGGATACATGTCCAGAACATGCAGGTTTGTTACATAGGTATACATGTGCCATGGTGGTTTGCTGCACCCATCAACCCGTCATCTACATTAGGTATTTCTCCTAACGCTATTCCTCCCCTTGCCCCCCACCCCCCAACAGGCTCCAGTGTGTGATGTTCCTCTCCCTGTGCCCATATGTCCTCATTGTTCAACTCCCACTTATTAGTGAGAAGATGTGGTGTTTGGTTTTCTGTTCCTGTGCTGAGAATGATGGTTTCCAGCTTCTTCCATGTCCCTGCAAAGGACATGAATTCATTCTTTTTTATAGCTGCACAGTATTCCGTGGTGCATACGTGCCACATTTTCTTCATACAGTCTAACACTGATGGACATTTGAGTTGGTTCCAAGTCTTCGCTATTGTGAATAGTGCTGCAATAAACATATGTGTGCATGTGTCTTTATAGTAGAATGATTTATAATCTTTTGGGTATATATCCAGTAATGGGATTGCTCCGTCAAATGGTATTTCTAATTCTAGATACTTGAGGAATCACCACCGTGTCTTCCACAATGGTTGAACTAATTTACACTCCCACCAACAGTGTAAAAGTGTTCCTATTTTTCCACATCCTCTCCAACATCTGTTGTTTCCTGACTTTTAAATTCTAACTGGCATGAGACGGTATTTCATTGTTGTTTTGATTTGCACTTCTCTAACGACCAGTGATGATGAGCTTTCTTTCATATGTTTGTTGGCTGCATAAATGGCTTCTTTTGAAAAGTGTCTGTGCATATACTTCGCCCACTTTTTGATGAGCTTCTTTGTTTTTTTCTTGTAAATTTGTTTAAGTTCCCTGTAGATTCTGGATATTAGCCCTTTGTCAGATGAGTAGATTGCAAAAATTTTCTCCCATTCTGTAGGCTGCCTGTTCACTCTGATGGTAGTTTCTTTTGCTGCGCAGAAGCTCTTGAGTTTAATTAGATCCCATTTGTCAATTCTGGCTTTTGTTGCCATTGCTTTTGGTGTTTCAGTCATGAAGTCTTTGCCCATGCCTATGTCCTGAATGGTATTGCCTAGATTTTCTTCTAGGGTTTTTATGGTTTTGGGTCTTATGTTTAAGTCTTTAATCCATCTTGGGTTAATTTTTGTATAAGGTGTAAGGAAGGGGTCCAGTTTCAGTTTTCTGCATATGGCTAGCCAGTTTTCCCAACATCATTTGTTGAATAGGGAATCCTTTCCCCATTGCTTGTTTTTGTCAGGTTTGCCAAAGGTCAGATGGTTGTAGATGTGTGGCATTATTTCTGAGGCTTCTGTTCTGTTCCTTTGGTCTATGTATCTGTTTTGGTATCAGTACCATGCTGTTTTGGTTACTGTAGCCTTGTAATATAGTTTGAAGTCAGATAGCGTGATGCCTCCTGCTTTGTTCTTTTTGCTTAGGATTGTCTTGGCAATGCGGGCTCTTTTTCGGTTCCATGTGAAATTTAAAGTAGTTCTTTCTAAATCTGTGAAGAAAGTCAATGGTAGCTTGATGGGAATAGCATTGAATCTATAAATTACTTCAGGCAGTATGGCCATTTTCACGATATTGATTCTTCCTATCCATGAGCAAGGAATGTTTTTACATTTGTTTGTGTCCTCTTTTATTTCGTTGAGCAGTGGTTTGTAGTTCTCCTTGAGGAGGTCCTTCACGTCCCTTGTAAGCTGGATTCCTAGGTATTTTATTCTCTTTGTAGCAATTGTGAATGGGAGTTCACTCATGATTTGGCTCTCTGTTTGTCTGTTATTGGTGTATAGGAATGCTTGTGATTTTTGAACATTGATTTTGTATCCTGAGACTTTGCTGAAGTTGCTTATCAGCTTAAGTTTTGGGGCTGAGACGATGGGGTTTTCTAAATATACAATCATGTCATCTGCAAACAGAGATAATTTGACTTCCTCTCTTCCTATTTGAATATGCTTTATTTCTTTCTCTTGCCTGATTTCCCTGGCCAGAATTTCCAATACTATGTTGAATAGGAGTGGTGAGAGAGAGCACCCTTGTCTTGTGCCAGTTTTCAAAGGGAATGCTTGCAGCTTTTGCCCACTTAGTGTGATATTGGCTGTGGGTTTGTCATAAATAGCTCTTATTATTTTGAGATATGTTCCATCAGTACCTAGTTTATTGAGTGTTTGTAGCTTGAAGGGATGTTGAATTTTATCGAAGGCCTTGTCTGCATCTATTCAGATAATCATATGGTTTTTGTCATTGGGTCTGTTTATGTGATGGATTATGTTTATTGATTTGCATATGTTGAATCCATCTCAGGGATGAAGCCGACTTGATCGTGGTGAATAACCTTTTTGAGGTGCTGCTGGATTTGCTTTGCCATTATTTTATTGAGGGGAATCCCCAACATAATCTTTACACAAAGAATGCAGGGAAGGGAAGAGCAGAATGCTTTGCATTTATTCTTAACTGGTAAACTAGAAAATCAAAAGCATCAAATAACCTCTTATTGGAATCACAGAATGCTCAAAATGGAAAAGGGTTTTAAAATAATCAAGTCTCTTTTATTCATGGATCAGCTGAATTTTTGTCACATATTCTTATTACTTTTATAAATTTAGAGAAAAACTAATTTGAAGATCAAACCGATAATGCTAAGTGGGTGAATGTTTGCTCTTTATACTTTATATTTCTGTAGTCTGTAATTTTTGTCAAGCCTCTCCATCTGTAATTACATAGATTAATAAACTCAGAACCACAGAAATTAAATCATGTATCCAATATCACAAAAATAGACAAACAGTTATGATCCAATTAGAAAACTACAGACTTTCAAGTTGGGATACCCAGGGTTTGAATCTCAGCTGTGTATGATGATGGACACCTAAAGGCACCTAAATGATCTCTGAGGTTCAGATTATTTATCTGATTTTAAAAATCCATAGAAGTGGCCGGGCGCAGTAGCTCACACTTGTAATCCCAGCACTTTGGGAGGCCAAAGCGGGCGGATCACTAGGTTAGGAGTTCGAGACCAGCCTGGCCAATACAGTGAAACCCCATCTCTACTAAAAATACAAAAAATTAGCCAGGTGTGGTGGTGGACGCCTGTAATCCCAGCTACTCGGGAGGCTGAGGCAGGAGAATCGCTTGAACCTGGGAGGCAGAGGTTGCAGTGAGCCGAGATCGTGCCACTGCACTCCAGCCCAGGTGACAGTGCGAGACTCCATCTGGAAAAAAAAAAAAATTTACAGAAGTAATAACATCTATCTTGTAAAGTCATTATAAGAAATAAGTGAGATAAAGAAAGAGAAAATCTTTAGTAGACTAGCGCCTGACAGTCTTTATTTTTAGGAAGAATAGTTAATGCTTCGGTTCTTTCCCCTTTACCCCATCCATTCCTCAACTGACTCCACTCTAGCAACTGTTAAATGTCCTCACCAAAGTCACTAATGGCTTGTTGCTAATCATCAAATTCAATAGTTTCACTTCACGTTTCTGCAGGATTCCACACTAGTGACCCCATCTTCACCCTTAGAAATGCTGACTCCTCTTGCTTCTGGGGCATGCCACTCTCTTCTCATTCACCTCCTATCCCTCGGTCCCTCCTTCTCAATCTCTTTCACCAGCTCCTCCTCTTCCTTCTTAAACATCAGTGTTCCAGAGTGACACTTACCAGATTGCAAGCCAGAAGGTTAGCAGTACTTTTATATTATTAAATAGCAGAGAAAAGAGATGATAGAATAGGATATGACAGAATAGAAAAGAAAATAGCCGAGGGTATCACCCTCTAAGAAGACCATGTATTGTTTCATGAAATTTTTGTATCAGCTACATATGAATGTATATATATAGGTATATGAGTTGTGGTCAAAAACACTGCCTTACATTGTACCTTGGTGCTCTTCTTTATATCTTCTTCCTGGGTGATTGTAAATGGCATATGTACCATATGTACTACCAGCTATGAGCTGAAAACCCTTAAATCTCTATCTTAAAATCAGACGTATCACGTGAAATCCAGATTGGGATACTCAGCTGCCTTTAGATTGCCATCCCTATGTGACTCACAGTGATTTCAACTGCAAAATGTACAAATAAGAACTTATATTTCCCCATAAACCTGTTCTTCATAATCCACTAGTTTATTCATTTTTTTTGTTTGTTTGTTTGAGACGGAATCTCGCTCTGTCACCCAGGCTGGAGTGCAGTGGTGCAGTCTCAGCTCACTACAACCTCTGCCTCCTGGGCTAAGCAATTCTTCTGCCTCAGCCTCCCTAGTAGCTGGGATTACAGGCACCTGCCACCATGCCCAGCTAATGTTTGTATTTTAGTAGAGACAGGGTTTCACCATGTTGGCTGGGCAGGTCTCGAACTCCTGACCTCAGGTGATCCGCCCGCCTCGGCCTCCAAAAGTGCTGGGATTACAGGGGTGAGCCACAACACCCGGCCTAATCCACTAGTTTAATTAATGGTTACCATCATCCACCTACTCATTTATTAATTTATTTGCTCCATAAATCCATAAATACCTACTATATAATAAGAAATGTGCTGAGTATTGGAGATATAAAGATAATGATGATATCATGTCTATTCTGAATAAAAATCACAGTCAAAAACAGAAAAATAAACAAAGTCATGAAACGAAGTTGCCCAACTCTAGAAATCATATGTCCAGCATGCTACAAAAACAAAAATGGGCAAATGAATCCAGTCTGAGGAGTCTAAGAACGTTTTCTAGAGCTGCAGACCTAAGCTGAGGTTCAAAGTAAGAATAGCTGTAAACAGAGCAAAAGAAGAGGTTACGGAGGGATGGGGACAGAGATTTTGTGTGTGTGTGTGTGTGTGTGTGTGTGTGTGTGTGTGTGTGTGTGTGTGTGTGTGTGTGTGTGTGTTGAGGGAGCCAAGGAGATAAGACAGGAAAGCATGAGTAAAAATACAGCAAAAACCATCTTGTCTGTGTAAGAAACTACAAGAAATGAGAGATACTGCTGAAGTTCAAAATCCCAGGCAGGAAGTGACAAGGCATGTGGAAACAAAAATCAGACCATGCAGATCAACATATGTCATGTTAAAGGTCAACTGTAATCCCGTAGGAGATGCAGAGGCAGTGAAGGGTTTTAAGTAAGGGAGAACGATGATTTGATTTGCATTTTAGAAAGATCACTCTGGCTGCAGCAGATAATTTCAAGAGTGCACAGTGAAGAGGCTTTTTCAGTAGTCAAGGTAAGATATAATGGAGATCTGAACCACAGTAATAGAATTGGCTACATAACAGTAAATTGAAGGAAGATTGATTTGATACAAACAGTTTTGGGGAGACAAAACTGGCCATCCAGTCTCTTAAGCCAGAAATGTGGAGTGAGTCAAGGCTCCTCTCCCTAAAACTTTATCTTCCAAATTTAATCAGCTACTAAGGTCTATCCACTCTGTCTCTTTAACAGCTCTCAAATGTATGCCTCACTTTCCATTCCCACTGCTCTTGGCTTAGTTCAGATAGTTCATCCTCTGTAGCCAGGACTATTTGCTTGTTTATTTATTTATTTACTTATTTTGTTTTTTTTAATTACAGTTTAAGTTCTAGGGTACATGTGCGCAATGTGCAGGTTTGTCACATAGGTATACATGTGCCATGTTGGTTTGCTGCACCCATCAACTCATCATTTACATTAGGTATTTCTCCTAATGCTATCCCTCCCCCAGCTCCCCACCCTCTGACAGGCACCAGTGTGTGATGTTCTCTGCTCTGTGTCCAAGTGTTCTTATTGTTCAATTCCCACCTATGAGTGAGAACATGCGGCGTTTGGTTTTCTGTCCTTGTGATAGTTTGCTGAGAGTGATGCTTTCCAGCTTCATCCATGTCCCTGCAAAGGACATGAACTCATCCTTTTTATGGCTGCATAGTATTCCATGGTATATATGTGCCACATTTTCTTAATCCAGTCTATCATCAATGCTTATTTTGGTTGGTTCCAAGTCTTTGCTATTGTGAATAGTGCCACAATAAACATACATGTGCATGTGTCTTTATAGTAGCATGATTTATAATCCTTTGGGTATATACCAGTAATGGGATTGCTGGGTCAAATGGTATTTCTAGTTCTAGATCCTTGATGAATCGTCACACTGTCTTCCACAATGGTTAAACTAATCTACACTCCCACCAACAGGGTAAAAGCTTTCCTAATTCTCCACATCCTCTCCAGCATCTGTTGTTTCCTGACTTTTTAATGATCGCCATTCTAACTGATGTGAGATGGTATCTCATTGTGGTTTTGATTTGCATTTCTCTGATGACCAGCGATGATGAACATTTTTTCATGTGTCTGTTGGCTGCGTAAATGTCTTCTTTTGAGAAGTGTCTGTTCATATCCTTTGCCCACTTTTTGATGGGGTTGTTTTTTTCTTGTAAATTTGTTTGAGTTCTTTGTAGATTCTGGATATTAGCCCTTTGTCAGATGGGTAGACTGCAAAAATTTTTCTCCCATTCTGTAGGTTGCCTGTTTACTCTGATGGTAGTTTCTTTTGCTGTGCAGAAGCTCTTTAGTTTAATTAGATCCCATTTGTCTATTTGGGCTTTTGTTGCCATTGCTTTTGGTGTTTTAGTCATGAAGTCCCTGCCCATACCTATGTCCTGAATGGTATTGCCTAGATTTTCTTCTAGGATTTTTATGGTTTTAGGTCTTATGTTTAAGTCTTTTAATCCATCTTGAATTAATTTTTGTAAAAGGTGTAAGGAAGGGATCCAGTTTCAGCTTTGTACACATGGCTAGCCAGTTTTCCCAATACCACTTATTAAATAGGAATCTTTTCCCCATTTCTTGTTTTTGTCAGGTTTGTCAAAGATCAGATGGTTGTAGATGTGTGGTGTTATTTCTGAGGCCTCTGTTCTGTTTCATTGGTCTACATATCTGATTTGGTACCAGTACCATGCTGTTTTGGTTACTGTAGCTTTGTAGTATAGTTTGAAGTCAGGTAGCGTGATGCCTCCAGCTTTGTTCTTTTTGCTTAGGATTGTCTTGGCAATGCGGGCTCTTTTTTGGTTCCATATGAACTTTAGTTTTCTCCAATTCTGTGAAGAAAGTCATTGGTAGCTTGACGGGGATGGCTTTGAATCTATAAATTACTTCGGGCAGTATGGCCATTTTCACGATATTGATTCTTCCTATCCATGAGCAAGGAATGTTTTTACATTTGTTTGTGTCCTATTTTATTTCCTTGAGCAGTGCTTTGCAGTTCTCCTTGAAGAGGTCCTTCACATCCCTTGTAAGTTGGATTCCTAGGTATTTTATTCTCTTTGTAGCAATTGTGAATGGGAGTTCACTCATGATTTGGCTCTCTGTTTGTCTGTTATTGGTGGAGAATAGGAATGCTTATGATTTTTGCACATTGATTTTGTATCCTGAGACTTTGCTGAAGTTGCTTATCAGCTTAAGAGTTTTGGGGCTGAGAAGATGGGGTTTTCTAAGTATACAATCTTGTCATCTGCAAACAGGGACAATTTGACTTCCTCTTTTCCTAATCGAATACCCTTTATTTCCTTCTCCTGCCTGATTGCCCTGGCCAGAACTTCCAATACAATGTTGAATAGGAGTGATGAGAGAGGGCATCCTTGTCTTGTGCCAGTTTTATAAAGGAATGCTTCCAGTTTTTGCCCATTCAGTATGATATTGGCTGTGGGTTTGTCATAAATAGCTCTTATTATTTTGAGATACCTTCCATCAATACCTAGTTTATTGAGAGTTTTTAGCTTGAAGGGGTGTTGAATTTTGTCAAAGGCCTTCTCTGCATCTATTGAGATAATCATGTGGTTTTTGTCGTTGGATCTGTTCATGTGATGGATTACGTTTATTGATTTGTGTATGTTGAACCAGCCTTGCATCCCAGGGATGAAGCTGACTTGATCATGGTGGGTAAGCTTTTTGATGTGCTGCTGGATTCGGTTTGCCAGTATTTTATTGAGGATTTTCGCATCAATGTTCATCAGGGATATTGGTCTAAAATTCTCTTTTTTTGTTGTGTTTCTGCCAGGCTTTGGTATCAGGATGATGCAGCCAGGACTATTTGATATTTTAATAATCCCTCACTTGTCTATGTGTAACCATCCCTGCTCCCTTTCTGCCAATCAGCCACACCACCAACAGAGCAATTATAATTTTTCTTGAAGGCAAAACCCCTTAAAGTTCTCTCTTGTCCAAAGAAGAGACTAAAAGCCATCTGTGATCTGATTCCCATCCATTTTTGCAACATCAGTTACTATTATCCCCCAGCCTCCCCTCTCAGCTTACATTTTACAATAAGTACTTAGAGTTCTCAAAATGAAAAAAAAAAGGTTCCTTTTCCATACTAATATGACTTGGTATGCTGCAGTGGTTTCTCTTTTTGGAATGCCTTTCTCCTGTCTCCACCCTCACATCTGTCTGGAAGACTGTTCCTCCTCTTTGAAGACTCAGTTTCAATCACCTCATTTTTTATAATATCTTCCCTGACATCCACCACAACCCCAAGCAGACTGGATCACACCCATCTTCACACCATTACTGCACCCTGTGCATATGGCTGTCGGAGGACTGAGCACTCTGTAATGTACTCAATTTTGTGAATCTCTGTTCCTACCAGAGAGAGAGAAACTTGAGTTTTTTTACCCTTGATAGTCTGGGCAGTGCCTGGCACATGGTAGTTGTTCAATGTATGTTTACCAAAGAAAAAGAATCAACAATCAAAACCACTAGAACAAGTCTTTGTCCTCCTAGCCACATATCATCCTATAATACCACAGTTCTTGATTTTTGTAATGCAAATATTAGATGGGAACTCTTAAAATGACACTGAGAACTTTAGGCTTCTTCTGCTGGTCTACTTCAAAGTGGTAGAACATTCAACTTTCTCCACACCTCCAGTTTTCATATCCAGTCTATTCAATATTTCCTACTTGATGGGTTGCCCTCAGCTTAAACTCAATGTAATCTAACAAAATTGTTACAAATTGATTATGTCTCCTGCAAATTTAGATGTTAACACTCTAATCCCTCATGTATTTAGATGTGAGTCCTATGAGAGGTGATTTGGTCATGAAGGTGGAACCCTAATAAATGGAATTAGTGTCATTATAAGAAGAGACACAGGGAAACAATCTCTTTTTCCACCATGTGAAGACACATTGAGAAGGTGACTGTCTGCAAACCAGGAAGAGGACACTCAACAGGAATCAAATCCACCAGTACCTTGATCTTGGACTTCCCAGCCTCCAGAATTGTGAGAAAACAAAGTCTGTTGTTTAAGCCACATAGTTTATGGTATTCTGTTTTAGCAGCCTCAAGTAAGACACTAATCCTCCTTCATTCCAAAATACTAAACCCCACAAAAAGCTTCTCCTAATTCCACTATTTCTTTTCATGGTTCAGCATTTTCCAAGTCACTCAAAAGCCAAAACTGAGAGCTGCCTCAGCCTTCTCCCTCTGTCTTGCTTCCCATAACCAACACCAAACGTAGCACCTCTTTTCCATTCCCAATTCCACTGCCCTTGCTCAGGACTCTTTTACTTTGTTCCTGGATTTCTATAATCATCTTTTAACTCATATTCTTAGAATAAGCGTTTAATTTTAAAAAAATTAATCATTCAGTACATAGGCACACCATTATTATAAAAATATGAAGTATATAATATGGACAATTATAGTCCCCCTTATGACTTAAGTCTCACTCCTGGCCCAGAAAATAATTTTCCAAGTTTAATATGCATCTGAACAATAGAAACACTCAAGTGCCTACTATGTGCCAGGTGCTATTTAAAGCAATTTAAATAGATTAATTTATTTAATTTTCACATCATACCACCCTAGGGGTCATGTAAAATTATCTCTATTTTCCACACAATGAAAAAAAATGCTGAGGCGGTTAAGTATCTTGCCTGAAGTCACACAGCCAGTAAGTAACTATTCATTTACTTAAACACGTATTTATATGCATATAAGATTTTGCATACACATATGTATATGTTTTATGCTTTTTTCCCATTTTACACAAAAGGGATAGCAGTATGTGTATTTTCTTTGTATTTTCACTGAACAACATACCTTCTGTATCTTTCTATGTTGGTAGATATAAATTTACCTCATTCTTTTTAACTGCAATGTGTTATTACAAAGTATGATATAGCATAATTTATTTATCCAATTCACTATTGATGAATATTTATGTTGTCTTCAATTTTTCACTACTGGAAAAAAATGATGTGATGCATATCTCTGCACATAAATCAGAGCACTCATGTGTGAACAGATCTATAGCATAATTTGTAGAAATAGCACTGCTGGTATTTCTATTTTTAATTCTGATGCATTCTGCCAAAATATCTCCAAAAAGGCTGTGCCAATTTACATCCTCCCTAACAATATATAAAGGTGCCTATTTCCCTAAGCCCTTGCCAACACTGAATATTATCCATCATTTTAATTTTTTAACAATCTGATGGGTTCTTTGATGCTTTTTAACAGTCTAGGATCTCTTTGGTGCTGTAACTTGTATTTCTCAAAATCCAAATGCCGTTGATCATCTTTTGAAATGTTTATTAGACAACTGTATTTTTTTTCTGAGAATTCGTACTCATATCCTTTGCCCAATTTTCTCTTGGACTGTTTGTCTTTTTTATGTTTATTTGCTGACTATTTTGCATGTTAGCAATTTTGATACTTTGGCATATATATTGCAAATAAAATCTTCCCAGTCTGTGACTTACTTTTACGTTTTGTCTATGGGTCTGCAATTATATCAGTTTTAAAAATTATGCAGTAAATCTAATTGGTCCTTTCCTTTATCGATTCTAGGTGTTGTGTCTCGCTTAGGAAGGTCTTTCCCACTCTAAGATTAAGTATATTTTTCGACAGTTTTTGCAAACATTTTTAGTGTTGTTTGGTTTATAAAATTTAGCACAAGTCCACCTGAAATATATTGTCGTATATGGCATAAGGAAAGGCTAAACCTATCCCATACCAACTGACAGACAGATAACCAATTATTCTAATGTCTTTAAACAGTACAACCCTCTAGTCACTGATTAGAAGTGTAGTATATAATGAAGGTAGCACTCTTCATACACTAAATTTCCAAGTTGGTTTGTAACTACACTCTCTCTTCTGCTCCATGGTTCTATTTATGTATTCCTGTGCCAAGATTTCATGTTTTAATTGCTATAATTTTAAAGTTGCTTAGGATAGCTAGAAAATCATCCTCCCCCTTAGCCCCATGTGTTTAAAAAATTATGGCTATTTACTCTTGACTTTATCTTCCAGGGGAATGTTAGAATAGGCTAGTCAAGTTCCATAAAATATCTTATTGGAATTTAGCATAGTATTGCATCAAATTTATAAATTAAAAATTACCATCTTTACCACACCGAATCTTAGAATTAATCTTTAAATACCAATTCAACAACATAACGTCCTGCTACAATGTTTTTTCCAACTGACATTGGGATAAAGATAAAGCTCTTCAGTGTCTAGTTTTCAAATCCCACCTCCCAAATTTGGTTTAAACTAGCCATCTCATCAAATTGATTCCCCTTATTTTTCATCCACAAAGCTTTTCAAACCAGTATACTGATTCTATCCTAAATAATCCTTCATTCCCTGTGCTAGAGATGCCATGCAATTAGGAAAGGGATAAGGCAGTTATATTCTTTGTCTACACATCCTCACTTTGAAGTGCTAACATTCTGGGTCAATCCAAGATCCATCATTACCGTTTAACAAGGCAAGAATAGGTATACTTTTCCTTATTAACTTAAACAGATTTGAGTTTGCAGGGGGAAAAATAGAGCTTTTTATGATTAAATAATCTACGACAATACAGTCATCCCTCAGTATCTGCTGGGGATTGGCTGCAGGACACCCACACCCTTGCCACAGGATACCAAAATCTGCACATACTCAAGATCTACAATTGACCCTGTGAAAACAGCAGAACCAGCAGAACCAGGAAACTGGCATACAGAAAAAGTCTGCCCTCCATATCTGCAGTTTGCCCGTCCGGAGAATATTGTTTGGTTGCAGATATGGAGCCTGGAGATACAGAGGGCAAACTGTATTTATTGAAAAAAAATCCACGTATAAGTGGATCCACACAGTTCAAATCCATGTTGTTCAAGGGTCAACTGTACATTGTTTTTTCGTCATTCATGGGAAAGAGAACTTGGTGTTGAGCAAGGAAACAGATAATGTGATCTGAAGCTTGAGGAGACCTCACTGGGTCCAAACTCTCAACATGCAGGAAAGAATTCATGCAGTCTTTGACAGATCGGTAAATATTAAAAAGAAGTGAGAAAAGGTTAGAAGAACTGAGATAACACTACCTGAGAAGAGAAGACTAAAATTAAACTGAAAAATGTTTCAGGTGTGTGTTAAAACTTGGAGGAGGTGGGAGTTGGGTCTGCCAAGAAGTCTGGGAGAGGCTGCATTGCAGCAAAGTCACCACACTGAGGGAGCAGAGGATCAGGAATGACAAAGGGTCAGGGTGGCCACACGAGGGTAGTAGAGAGCAGGTTAACAGAGAGACCTTGGCAAAAGTGAAAAAAGTTATTGGAACTGAAAATCTAGATCCAAGCAGTGCTTTATACTCGGACAGTGAACACAGGGCAAGATTCTATGGTACACTCAGAGAAACAGAGGAACATCTCCCTGCTCTAGGGTGACGAGGTCACAGAGAAAGGTAACTAACAAACATGTATTGGGTTCTATGCTAGGAGTTTTACATAAATGTCCTCATTTAATAATCTTTATAAGCCTACAAGATAGACAATAACAATGTCTGATGTTTAACACATGAAAAGACTGATTTCAAATGACATAAGTGGCACAGCTGGTATTTAAGCCCAGATGAGTCCACTTTCTAAATCCAGGCTTTCTCACTCTCCTGCACTCTTCTGCCTTTCCAATGAGTCAGAAGTGTCTCCTTGGAGCTGGGCCCAGAACCTGGTTAACTTTCTCAAAGCAGCACACACAGTCGTTCCTAGGCCTTCATAGTCCACATGAAAACAAGCTATGGCCTTTTGTGAACATGGTGAGAACACTAAATGTATCTGCATCCATTCTTGGCTTAGCCACAAGGAATAGCAGCAGCAGTCATCAGCCTGACAGGTATGGGCACACAGGCACAGCGGTCCACAAGGAAGCCCTGGGACTGGAAACTGGTGGCAAACCTCAACAGATGTCACCTTGCTAGGGCATACTACTTTCAGTAATAGCAAGCTCTGGAATTTTAGGGTTTAAAAAGATTTTAAGACCAAAATGCACCACAAGAAACAGATTAAAAATAATCTGAAAAGAAACAGATTAAAAATAAAGAACAGTAAAAAACATACAAGAGGGCATGGAATAGCATATCATAGCTTATCATGTTCAACTCATGACCATCAGCCATAGCCTCACTCACCTACTGGACCTGTTCTGAACACAACTATTTAAGTGAAAAGGATCAGAGAAAAAGTACTAAAATGATAAAAGAAATGGCAGAAGGTTAAGAATTAGGACATTTCACCTAATGTAGAGGAGGTTAAGGGGCAATTTAATAACAGTCTTAAATCCTCTAGAGGGACATTATACAGAGGCTCATGAAAAGAAAGAGATATCTTATTTCATGAACCAGAGGAAAAAAGTCTTAAATGGCAGTAGGAGGTTTACTTTGGACCTAAGACAAAAGTTCTTGCTTGTAAAAATCAAAGTGTAAAATCAAAGAATGTGAACGCTCTTCTCTAAATCAACCAGCATTTAATAAGCACCTATTATGTGCCAGCTACTGTTATGTGCAATATCCCCTAAGTTCCTGGCAACTCGACTTTGATCAAAGTTGACAGGGTTTGTTTCCTCATGGAATTTACATTTACTAGGAGAAGGAATAAAGACAATAATAAACAAAAGATAAATTATTAGGAAAATAGAAGAAAATGACAAGTGATTGCAAGGGAATGAGATGGCCCTTTTGAGGAAGTTAATTTAGGCTGAGATGTGAAAGCAGAAGTGGCTTAGCATGAAGCAGGGCAGGAGCGTTCTGGTTCAGAAGGAAGAGCCAGTGCAATGGCATAGAATGGGAATGGGCTTGATGTGGTGGAGATACAAAAAACAAACAAACAAACAAAAAACAGATACTGTGGCCATGGGGTTACATGAGGTTAGAGAGATAGGGAAACGCCAGATTACACAGGATCTTACAAACAAGGTCAGCAATTGCTGGAGAGGAAGAGTCAAGAAAATTTGTTGAAAGACTCAGTGATATTTTTTGGTTTTACACCTTAACACAACTGTGTTCTAATGAACTACTTACACGTATGGTTCCCTCAGGAGCTAATGAGCTCTTGTCAGTAGACCCAGGCTATGGTGAGTCATTTCTCAGGCTTGTCAGGGCATAGGAATCACCCGGGAGCACCTGTTAGCACTATGGTCAGGAATCCTTATTATTAACCTAGAACCGAAATATCCTAAGCATCTGTATCATTTGTAACAGGTGGCTCCAGGTAACTGTTTGGATCAGGCACAGATGGGGATGCTGGTTTACTGGCATGACCAAGTTTTAGAGACACACCTAAATTAAGATCTCAGCCCCACCAGTTAAGGTGTGACTTGTAGGAAGTTACAAAATTCCTGAGCCTCATTTTCCTCATCCATAAAATGAGAATAATACTACCTACAAGTCATGGGGTTGTGCATAAGACTAAACGATAGAGCATAAGCAAGGTGCCAAGTGCATAGTAGGCACTCCATTAATGCTGAATAAATAAATACATGCATGAACATATGAAACCTATGGGTAAATAAAAAGCTAAATATATTCACATTCACTCTTTGTAATGCTTGCTGTTTTGAGCCTGCAATGTTCCTTACCACCAGAAAGAGCCCAAGATCTCAGAGAATGAAGGTAGGATCCTGGATAAGAAAAAAACCTCCACATTCTGCCTCCTACTTAGCCTTTCTTCTTCTCTCTCCTCCCATTCAATTGGCCTAGCTATTCCGACTCACCACCCCCTACCCCTTTCCCACCTCTACCCTCCCCTGAAACAGAAAAAAAAAACAACCTCACTTGGCTTTCCTCCCCCTCCAATCTGCCCTAGAGATGACCCCCAGCTCGTTGCCAGGGAGATGGTCTGGGTAACAGGTGCTACTGAGGGAAGGCTTTTTCTGCCAGGAACTGCTTAGGGTGACCAACCATCACAGTTTGCTCAGGACTTTCCCGATGTTAGCACTGAAAGTCCTGAAAAACGACTCAGTCCCTGGCAAACTGGGACAGTGCTCATAATCCTTCACACTTTACTCTACAAAACCTTATGTCGCTGCACACAGTTGTCAGCATCTGTGTGCCCTACAGCACTGTCCACCCTGCGTATCGGTGTCTGGGTCCTGTAACAGTGTTCTGCGTGCTATCTCTACCTTACCCATAGGAGCTAAGACAGGACCACACTCACTGGGTCCTGTTTAATCTCATGGTACTGGATTTGGGTCTCCAGAAGGGTCAGGCTTCTGTATCAAATGATGTGTATCCCTCCAATCCATCCATCCACTACTGCCAGAGTTATCGCTCTAAAATGTAAATCTGGCACTGACATTTCCCTGCTTAAAATCCTTCCTTGACTCCTTGTCTGCAGAATAAAGAGCAATCTCTAGCATAAATTCCTTTCAAAATTTAGCCACAACTAACCATGCTGCTTCCTGTTTTAGTGTTTTTGCATATGCCATACCCTCTTTTGTAATGTCTTTCATCCCTTAACCTGCCCCACACCTAGTCTTAAGGTTTTTCACAAATTTACTCTTTGCCTCCTCTCTTCTCTCACTGTGCCTTATACATAATTTTACTGTAGCACTTATCACATGATGTAGTGATTGTGTGCTCGCAAGCCTATCTTCTCTACTGAACTATGAGTTCCTTGAAGGTAGATTTCATGACTTACTCATCTTTGTATTCTCAAGTGACTAGCACCAGACGTTGACATTTTGTTGTAGCATTTTTTAACATCCACTTCTATTTTATGATTCTGAAAAGAAAACCATGACTGTCAGATTGGTCTTAATTACCAAGTATTTTGCATCCCCAAATATTATCCTATCCCCAACCCTTGCATTATCCTTCACAGCTAAAATGAGTCTCAAAAATGGGGTGGTAATTGGGAATAAGGGTAAGACCACCCACTGAACGTTTTATTCTATATATTTTTAAAAGCTAGGAGCTTATAAATTTTTTAATAGGCTGCAACAAAACATCCAGGTCAAAACAATTTCAACTAGCATTGTGCAGGCACATAGACACGCAAAAAATAAAATGAAATAAATCGCCAGGCGTGTTGACTCACTCCTGTAATCCCAGCACTTTGGGAGGCTGAGGCAGGTGGATCGCTTGACGTCAGGAGTTTGAGACCAGCCTGACCAACATGGTGAAACCCCCTCTCTACTAAAAATACAAAAATTAGCCCTGCGTGGTGGCATCCATGTGTAATCCCAGCTACTCGGGAGGCTGAGGCAGGAGAATCGCTTGAATCCAGGGGGGCAGGAGTTGTAGTGAGTCGAGATTGCACCACTGCACTTCAGCCTGGGCAACAGAGTGAGACTCATCTCAAAAATGATAATAATAATAAATTAATATTTTTAGTAAGTAAATAGTAAATAATAAATAAAATAAAACTATAAATGAATGAATAAATGATCAAGAAGTTCTCTTCTGGACATAATAACTTTTTGTGTTCTTATACACAAACACATTTGTTTCCCAGGCATGATATAAAATTGTAAGACTTTTGCTTGATTTTGTTTATACTAACAAATATACCAGAATGACACTGCTCAGAAACCTTCTAGAACTCCTATTTGGTAACTGCCTTAAGAACCAACAAATAAGTCAGCTTATAAGTCATTTACTATTACTTTAAAGCCAAGTCTTGTTTGTTAATATTACACAACACGAACCACCAACTTATCCATAAGACTTGAATCTCAAAGATGTCTGGCTATTTTTTAAATTAAAAGCCAGACTCAAAGGATAAACATTCTCCACAACTGAAGTTATGCAAAGGGCTGTGGCAGGTTCTAAAATCAATTCCAAAAATTACAAAACATACTTCAAGTAAGTGGATGAAAATATTTGTATATTAGGATCAGTTACTTTATTTTGGGGCATATTATATCAATGTGATCACATGCATATATAGCTGCAGGGGGTATGCCAATGAAGTCTAGTTATATGCATGTATGTGCTTCTGGGAATAAAATGATTTGTCAAGCCTATGTATTTACAGACATATCATTTGGGATTACCTCGGAATTAACTAAGAATCTATACTTTTTCAGTTTCCACACAAAGCACTCGGATAAATGAGATTCACAAAATATCATTCCTGCCCTCAAAGAGCACATGGAGGAGAAAAACATAGACAAATCATTGCAACACAAAGAAGTGTAATAGTGGAGATATATATTCAATACAGTGGTAGCACCTAGCAAGGAGTGATTATATGTAGATAGGAAGCTTCAAAGACAGGCAACACCTCATCAAAGTTTGGATGGATAAATGCGAGCACAAGTTTCATCAGGCTTAATGAGATGGGCAATCCAGGTATAGAAAATAGTATGTGCAAAGACACTGAGGCATGAAACAACATAGTGTGTTTGGGAAATTACAAGCCATTTGATATTGCTGGAGCACAGAATCTAAGGGAAAGAATACAGAGATATTTCGTTGGAGAAGCGACCGATAGCCATGTAACTGAAAATGTGTATTTTGGTTTGCAGATGATTATGTGTGTCTACTGTCTTTCCATAGTACATCAATCAGCCTGTAGCTGGAGGAACAGTGACACATTTATTTATTACATGATTTTATTTTTGCCTGAATTTATCACAAAAAAATGTCCCTGGTCTCTGCTCATATTTGTTTTACTCCCCCATTACTCTCTCAACTTTTACTCGTTTCCCTCTGCAATCTAGTTTCTAGCTCCCTTTCCCCTTGGAGTATCTCCTCCCATATTGATCTGAGTTCATCTACAGTCTCATAGGCCATTCTCTTTTCTAATATCATGCAACTCCCATCTTTCCTTCAGAACCAAACTTATATGACCTCTTCTCTGAGAAGCCTTCTTGGCTAAGTGTAATGACTGAAAATTTAGAGTTTGCAGTAAGACAACCTGTATTTGAAACCTGAGTCTGTCATTTACCATCTTTGTGCTCTTGTACCAGTCATTCTGCCTCTTCAAGCCTCACTGTCATCATCTGTTAAATAGGGGTAATGAATACTGACCAGCATGCTTGTGAATATTAAGACGGATAATAAATGTAAAGAACTTAGTATATAATTTGACCCTTAATAGTTATTGCTAATAATAAATTTAACTTGTCTAGAAATTCTCATGCCTAAGTCATATGTATATATAGGGTGATTTAATTTGGTAGTTATTTACCTTGACTTTATCTGCTTTTCTGGGAAGCCGTGGGAGGCAGTGCTGCTGCTTTGCACAACTCCAATTTGAACAATGCCCCCTGGAGTTGTGCAATATGGCAACTCTGGAAAAGAGGAGGGTTTTGTTTCCATTTATAGTTTGAATATTTTAACTTTATAAATAAATTAATGTCTTAAAAGTGTCAGTGGGGTCTCTGGGCCAGAAGATTTGGAGGCTTTTGTTGGGTTGGTTTGTATTTTGTATCACTATTTAAAAAGAAAAAAAGACTAAACCAATAATCACATGCTTTGAAGAAACTCAGTCTTTTAGAAGTCATTCCAATCGGTATTAGTTTTTAGTAGAAGTTCAATTAAAAAGTATTTATTGACAGAAAGAAGAATGAGCACAAGCCTTCAGGTCAAGTAGACCTGGATTTGGATTCACTATTTACAAACTACATAATCTTGTTAAACCTTTGTTTCCTTGATTTGGTAAGGGAGCTAATCATTCCAGACACACTTAGGTACTTTCTGGTACTTAAGTGAGCTACTGTGTACATAAAGTACCCAGCACAAAATCTGGCATTTGATGGGTTCTCAATAATGGTACCTATGATCATTTTTATTATGTGCAAGTTGCTGCTCTGGTTGCTGGTTTAAAACTGGTTAGAACCAAGATGCTGGTTAAAATTGGTGATTAAATTCAGGTTGGTATTAGGATTAATAGTCAGAGCCTATAATAGATTAGGGTTAGGACTGAAATTACAATTCCATTAAGGTTACAATTGTAATGCATACAGGGGTTATTATTAAGGTTGGTGTTAATTAAAACTGGATAATAGAAGTAAGAAGCAGTATGAGGAGTACTGGTTTAGCTGGGTAGAAAATTGAAGAGGAAAGCAATGTGGAAACCTATGTAGAATTTACTGATACAGAAAACTCATAGAGGAGAAAAAAGGGTTAGAGTACAAAGCAGAATCTGAATGGATATTAAGCCTTCTTAATTTTTTCCCTACAGGTGCTGTCATCTTCTCCCTGATGAATATGTAAAATTCACCCACTCAGGCTGAGTTCTTTCCCTTTTCCCTCCCGGGCAGGAGCAGCGTGGGGAAAGGAATGCCCAGTGCCCACACAGCTGCGTTTAGTCCAGCACCAGTGCCAGCATCACATTCCACACCCCCAGCTACCCAGGCTGTTGCTGAGTGGACAGGGGCACCTAGGAGGCAAAACCCGCCTTCTCTCCACTCCCTTTCCCTGCTTCCTCAGATTTTCACTGTAGCTACCAGCTCTGTAATCCCACAGACAACCTACTCCAGACTTTGTGCACGTCTCTGGGAAATGCATATTGTATGTCACAGCGTTCAGAGTGGAAAGTAACCATAGAGATCACAATCCAACATGGATACTTTTATTTTACCTATTTTCATGATGGGGTTAATCCTTGTAGGTCAATCTTTCTTTGTAAAACTATATTCTTAGTGAGTACGGTGGGCACCTGTAGGATGCTGGGTGCACATGTAAAAAGGGCATTAGAATGACTACAGGCAAGAAGTTATTCCAAATGCTAACATCCACATCAGTAGGAGAAACTACTCTTTCACTCTGAAATATGCAAGGGTGAGGAATTCCTCAAACTGGACACTGCTCCAGAGTTTTGGGAATGATTCCTCTTATCCTTCCTGCCTCCGAGGGTACTATCTCCCATTCCTCACCCAGTGGTGGCAACCCTTCTACCAGCTAGCTGTATGAACACAGAAAGTCATTTAGCTTCTCTGAGTTTCATTTTCCTCATCTGTTCAACAAGCGGTATTAATTAGATAATCTTGAAGGTCCCATACAACTCTAACATTCTTTTATTCTGTAATTCTAAAAGCCAGTGACAGTTTCCTATTCCCAGGACTTAAACTGTTGCCAAACTGATGCTGATGATGCAGAAAGGAGAAGAGGAGCCAGTAGGAAAAGAGCATTCCAGAGTCTCAATTGCTAACTCTTAATACTCTCTCCAAAACAGCTTTCCTCCTTACCTCTCACCCTTGGTTCTTGCCCCATGCAGTTACAGTAGAGAGTAGGGCCAGACCAGCAAGTATTACAGAATTAAGGGGGTCAGGCAGAAGGGGATCACTGCAGAGCAGCAGATGGAAAAGACAGATTAATTAGAAGACTATGAGACCTAATCCTACATCCTGCCCTCCCTATCCCACCCATCCCCACTCTCACTCCCCTCCCCCTCCATTAACCTGTTCTCTCTTAAGCCCACTTAGATGATCTCTAAGATGTCTTCTAGCCGCAAAGATAATATTCTTTATCCACTAAGATGCTTTAACTAGGGTAGTCTGATCTTTCCCTTCTGAAGCTGATTTGTTTTGAAAACACCCACATTACTGCCTGCTCTCTGCATAACTAACTTCATGCCAACATGGCCCCACCTCTGTGGGAAAGTTCAATCTTTCCTATATCTCTCTCCCACCCCCTAGCCCAGCCTCTTCTCTCTTACATCCAGGTTTCCACACCCCTCAAATATAGTACCCCCTTTATTTTCACTTTTTGGAGATTCCAAGATACCAACAAACCCTAGGAGACAGAATGGTCTGGAGTCACTAAGATATATCAAGTCAGGCAAGTCAGACAGCCAAAGATGGTCAACACTTCCCTGCAAGAAAATCTTAACTATCCAGGCACTCAAGAAATGTCCAAGAGGCAGGCAGAACTCTTCTCCCAGAAACCACCAACTCTAACAACCCTAAGAGAAAAACTGTGGGGCAGCATCCTGACAATCCAGAAGGATTTCCCTGGGGAATATTTCCCCTGACCTCTCCATCATTGCTTGTAATTTATATAGGACTTTACTGGTAACCAAGTACTTTCCACACCCCTGCCCGTGAGTTTCTGGGTGACAGAGACATAAACTACATCACAGAGGGCTGAAAAACTCTGTTTTCAAGAAGGAAAGATTACCCAAACATTAAGGATTAGCCCAGTGAGACAGTCATTAGCATACAAAGAGAGCTGGTCTAAGAGTTAGAAGACATGCACCCAAATCCCTCATCTAGGGATAAAATATTAGCCTCACAGGATTGGAAGACACTTTAAAATCATATTGTTGCACTTCCCAGCCAACACTTGTGTCTTCTACTATTAACTGTCAGTGTAACCTTGGTTCAGTTAGCCTCCTTTGAGCCTCAGTTGTACCTATATAATTAAGGGGTTGGAATAGACATTTTCTAAGAATTCTTACATATCTAAAATCATTTTATTCTAGAATTCTAACATTTAGAAATGTATTTCCAAAAGCTAAGTTTCAGTAAAACTGATTTAGAAAGATCCCTTTCTGAGATATATCAAGACTCGGAGATACTCAGTCACAAAGAATGGCAAACACCAGGGACTTGGGACACTTAAGCCAAGATCAAGTACAAACACCCTGTATCTCTCATCTTGTTATATCTGGCCTCAGGAATGACAGCTGCTTTGGTCACAGACGCAGGGGTCCTTGGAGGGTTTCTAGATCAGACTCTTCATCCATGAACCTTACTAACTCAAACTTGAGATGGGCGAGATCCTGCAAAAGAACAAGAAAGAAGAAAAAATATTGGAGAAAGGAACTGGAGGTTAAAGGGATGCAATAGGGAGGGTTAAGAAAGAAAACGACTGAGTTGCTTTGTTAGGCTGCCAGATTGGGCAAGAGTCTGGGGTGAAATCATGTTTTCAGAGGGTGAGTTATTTCCTTGACATGAGATTGAGGGAGACATTGGTTCCCAAGGCCTGGGAGTTTGTTGGAAGATGCCTTTCAAGGGAGATTGCCTGGGGCCACGAATTGTTGCTGGACAGATAAATATGGGCTCTTGGGTAAGAGGAATCAGGGATGTTAGGGTTTAGGAGAATGATGAGAGTTAGCAATTAACCACTGGACAGGTGTCCCTGGGTACACTGTTGATGGGGGACCCCAGGGTTTAAGGCCGGGGGCCACAAATTGTTGCTGGACAGATAACTATGGGCTCTTGGGTAAGAGGAATTAGGGATGTTAGTGTTTAGGAGAAGGCTGAGAGTAGTTATCCACTGGAGAGATGTCCCTGGGTACACGGTTGGTGGGGGACCCCAGGGCTTAAGGGGATCCCCAGTTGCCAAAGGATGGAGGGCGGAGCTGGAGGATCTCAAGCTAGTGGGCACGCCCTTGCCCAGGCCTGCAGTGGCCGCACTCGCCAGCTGGCCCATGGCCCTGTCCGACTCCCCTCCCTCCACCCCAAGCCTAAGAGGGGTGAGCGCAGGGTCCCACTGCTGAGCCAGCTCCCTCCCTCTGATCCACACCCGAGCCCGGCTGGCCGAGCTCCCGGGGGAGAGGGTGGAAGGCACCACGAAGGCAAGGAGGGGGTGTGGGAGGCGGGGGGTGTGGGGAATGCAGCAGCCTGGCCCCCCCGCGACCAGCCCAGCCCCCCGCCAAACCCCCTCCACCTCCAACCAAATGGTTTGCTCCGAGCGCCCTATTTAATCCCCGCGACTGCAGCAGCGCCGGCTCCCTCCCGGTCCCCACCTCGGCCCCGGGCTCCGAAGCGGCTCGGGGGCGCCCTTTCGGTCAACATCGTAGTCCACCCCCTCCCCATCCCCAGCCCCCGGGGATTCAGGCTCGCCAGCGCCCAGCCAGGGAGCCGGCCGGGAAGCGCGATGGGGGCCCCAGCCGCCTCGCTCCTGCTCCTGCTGTTCGCCTGCTGCTGGGCGCCCGGCGGGGCCAACCTCTCCCAGGACGGTGAGTGAGGGAGGGGGCGGCGCCTGGGGAGGTGGGGAGTGACCCGAGGCGGGGGCTGGGATCCGGAGTCTCGCGGAGGGAGCCTGTTGGCTTTGTTTGGAACCGGGGTTAAAGTCACCAGCCGCTGCTAATACCCTTGTGTCTGTCTCTGAGCATCCGTGTCTCTGTGGACTGTGGGTGTGCCGGCGTGTGCACCCTTCTGTGTACACCACCGAGCGTGTGTCTGCGTGTGCACCGGGGTTTGGCTCTCGGGGCTGATGTCCGTTAGGAGCAGCCCGGGGTCTGGATGTGTTGCTGTCCGTGTGCGCGCGCGTCTGTGTTGGTGTCTGGCTCTGCGTTTCTGTGTCAGTATCTGTGTGTATGTCTGTGTCAGTGTGTGTTGGGGGCGGAGTGAGATTTGTCGCTGTTTCAGTCAGGGCGTGTGTCGGGTGTTTGTGTATGTATGTCTGTAGGGGTTGGGTAGCCAGTGCAATCCCCCAAACTGCTGTATGCAAACATTTCTGCTCCCCCGCCCGTCCCCCACCACCCGCGGCGCAGCTCCGAGTGGGCAGAGAAGGGGGCCTGGGTGAGGCTGCTGAAGGGGGCGTGGGCAAAGAAGGGGGCCCTTATCCTTGGAGCAAAACAACAACACAGGGCGGAGGGGGCCCAGGATGGCAATATCCCTGGCAGTGGTAGAAGCTGGGAAAAGAAATCCGACAGGAGCAGAGGCGGGGTGGGGGTAGGGGGGAGCGCAAAAGAAAGAATCAAGATATTTGGGGAGGAGGATGCATGAGAAACCCAAAGCTTTCCTGGGCTAAGCACTGATTTTCCCAAATTTGGGATGGGGTAGCATACCTAGCCCCTTTGCCCCAGTCTGGAACTCAAACCTTCTTTGGTTCCTAATGGTAGAGAGATGAAGGAAGGGAGTCGGGGGAGAAAGGAGGCGGGGCCAGGGGTGAGGGGACTTGGGGAAGAGCCCCTCCCGCCCTGGGCCGGGCTATGTAGGTCAGCGCTGTGGGGGCACCTCAGCTTTCTTAAAGGCTATTAACGGTTAGTGGGATGGCAGAGGGGCAGCCTGTAGGGAAACCCGGAAGGGGTCCACAGCTCCGAGCCTCAGGTCCCTGAGGAGGGAGGGCAGGCTGTGAAGAGACTAAAGGAATGCATTCTCCTCTCCCCACCGCCCTGTCGGAAGAGGAGGAGGGCTGGGATGGAGGAAGGGGGAGAGGGAACAGGACCTCTGTGGAGCAAAGGGAAGTGGGGAGAGTGAAGGGGGAGGGTGGTGGCTATGCCCGGCCAGATGCCAACGAAAAACAGAAAGAACCGCAGGGGAGGAGAAAGGGGAGGTGGCTCCTGGGCGATGGACCCAGTGGCCAGCAGGGATGGGCACAGGGCGGGGCGGGGGTGGAGAGGGGAGGGGTTGAAACTGGGAAGGATGATGTAGAGAATTTCATCTGAGGAAAACAGGCGAAGAGCCAGGGTGCTGGAGGAATAATCGCTCCACCTCGCCTGACCTCCCCCATCCCTGTCTCCATCGTGATAAAGGAGCTTCCTCTGGTATGGGGACCCTGGGGATCCCCTCCCTATAGTTGGCTGGCGGACTCCTTCTGCCCTGTACCCATCAAACTCCCCAAAGGGAGTTCCCGCCCTAGTCACCACAGAGACAGCAGCCTCTCCTTTCCCCTACGTGGAATCCCCTTCCCCAGAGGACTGCACTGATGACCCCACTCACTGAGGAGCTGAAGGGAGTCCTTGGGGAGAGCAGGCTAAGTGCACGACAGAGAGGCTGCTGGGTGTTTGTGCTTCACTAATGACCCTGCTACTAGGCCTTGACTTTCAACTGCAGCCCCTGGCCTTCCTAACCTGCTGAGTTTTATGACGAGAGGCAAATATGATCCAAACTGCAACTGTTCGGCAATGGGAACTGATGGTGCTAGGCTGGGCCCCAAAAAGAGAGAAAGACGTCATCCAGAAAGCTGTGAGCTCTTCTACTCTAAGATGTAAAAAAAAAACTATAGACTAGAGTAAATCAGTATACTAGCCAAGTCTTTCTTCACCAACTACACTCTTCTTTCTTGGTCCTCAAACTGGGGGCTCAGCCCCTATTCAGGCTTAAAGTTGAGAGGAAGAGAAATGTTACATCCTCATATTTAGAAATATGCTTCAGAGCAGTGGCCTGAGAGAAACAGTGGAAAGCAGTAACTTCTGAATGGGGAATTTCTAGAGAAGAGGTGGGGAAGTGGGAGATGAACAGGAGGGGTCTGTTTCCAAAGAAGAGTCAAACCAAGCATCATTTTCCTTGAAGAGCATTATCTTTACAGATAATGGACATCTGTCTGGTGTGCAGTATCTCAGGACACACTGACGCATGAGACATAACCACCATATTTTCTGTCTTAAATTAATTCTATCTTTTAGTTTCTGGATCTAAGAAGGCCAGTGCTGATGGTGGGAGGTAAATGCATAGATTTAACGCTCATGGACAGTAATCCTGAAGACTATTTTGCACACAATCATGGACATGTGTTTCGTACCCCTGAGTTGGCCTGGGGCCCCTAGGAAGAAAACTAGACAATATGTATATGTATCTTAACTGGTAACGTTTGACCAAAACTATGAGAGATGTGGTGGGAAGGTTTAAGGACAAGATACTCTTATGGTGATGTTTGAATTGTCAAGGGTGTTGTGGTAGCATACCTATTCCCATTTAAAATAAGGAAAACACACTTAATGTGCTGCTGGGGCATATCATTCCCTGGAGCACAGCATAAATTTTTTAAGCTTCATAAGGCTGAACACGGATTGAGAGGGCAAGCAACTGATAACTAAGACTGGCCATGAGTGTTGTGGCTAGCTCAGGAACAGGTAAGACATTTAGAATGTCCTATCTGCCCTTCCTTCTCACATTTCCCCACTAGTTTTCACAGTGGTTGACAATTCTGGGTTTGGAGGACACAAGTCCTGTGAACTTAATGTGTCCTCTCTCTGGTGAACAGCTCAATATTCAACACTGTGACCAGCTTTCTTGGGCTCTTCCTTCTGAAGTTATTTCCAGCACTCTGTGACTTGGCCTAGGGTAAAGATAGATAGACGGATAGCCTCTCTTTGTTTCAGATAAGGTTATAGCAATTTAACCTTGTACTGCACTGCCCCACACATGAACATCTATTTCTTCTCAATGACCTCTGTCCACTACCATTCATTCTACAGCCCCCTGGCCAGATGCCCAGTAAGGACATCGTGCCCAATGTGCCACAGAAGTCCAGCAGGCATTCACTCTAGTGCTGTCCACAGATCTGTTTGGCAGATCAACTCCATCCAGTTTCTGTTCCTAGTTGCAGCTGTAACTGTTCTGTTTCTGTTCCTGTTCTCCTCCTAGTTGCAGCTGTAACTCTTGGGAAGGATATGCTCTCCTTTTAGACATGTGCATTTTCTGGCACAGAAAAGTTAAGACCATCACAGAGACACTTGCATAGCAGAGTTTAGTCAATTCCATGAAGAATCAGTGTGTTTCATGTAGGTCCTAATGTATGTAACGTCAACTGCCTACCCAGCAGTTATGCCATTCTATTCTAAGCTTCTCCATAGATCTGGATAGCACTGTTAGTTTTAATAGTTTCCTCTAGGGCAGCAGTTTTCTCATTTGTTTTTAAAACAAAGATATGAGACATTTTTAACAAATGAGGAAAACATATCAAAGGAGAATGCTGTTGTTGAAATAGTGAAGTAAGACCTATATCCCTTTTCCCTGTCTTACTGGCTTTTACACATTCTTATAATCCTTAAGGAACTACGTGGGGTTCTACCACACAGTTCAAAATCCTCTGTCCTAGACTGATAGAATGAGCCAGCTTACTACCCTTAGGCTCTTTCTCTTTCCTCTTCCAACTGAAGAAGAAAGAAGGTCCAAATCTAATTGCAAGAGTGCCTTGTTGGAGATATTCACTATTCACTTGGAGAGAGTGACTCATAGTTCTGCAGCCATAAAATTCCACAGACAGCATCGCTTTGGCGTTCTGGTTACTTTGAAATAACAAACTGAGAGGTTGTGCCATTGCTCTGTAAATTCTTAGATTTGATTTTGGTACTTCTTGATGTTACTACTTTCTTGCAGTCCAAATAATATGTAAAACAGGATCAAAAGTTTATTTTCCTTAAATCACTTGGTAGGAAAAAATATCACCAGAGAAAGAAAACCCCTGGGGCTGTGACTAGTCTTATTCTTTGTTGTTTCCTACTCCAGTGGAACTGCATACTGGCTCAACAATCCCTTTTTTGTCATCTAATTCTCAGTAATGGAATTTTACCTAAGGATGGTGATCTAGGTTCCAGATTCTTGTTGAAAGCAAGCTGTGGATTGGACCAGCTCCTTACTGACTACTGAGTGAAAAATTCAAAGTTATTATAAAGTTTTGGTAATTATATTTTCTTTTATTTTTCATGTTAGAATGTAATGTTTCATGTTTAACACTGACTACAGGCCCATGTACTAGAACATTTTGTTTCCTGTATGGGGTCTTGTTTTAGAGGTCCACCCTTAATCTCTGAGAATAGCAATCCCCATGGAAATGCTTACAAAAGACAGAGAGAAACAACATCAGAAAAGGACCCTGGAGAAGCAAGCCATCGGAAAAAGATTCTGTTTCTAAGAACTTGCTCAGATTAAGTATAAACACTTCATGTCATCATAAAATGAAGAAGAACAAGTTTCCAGGGCTAGAGACCTGTTTCTGCCTCTGGGATCAGCAGTAGTGATGATTTTTTACAAGGTCAGAACCAGCTGGTGCCCAGGGCTCCAATAACTACTCAAGTAAAAACCCAGTCCAATTCTGTTATATATGACAAGAAGATCCATCCCTTCTAGTACAGAGAAGTCGAGCTCTCAGGAGGCTTGAACGCATGAATCTGTTGAGATTTTTACACAATAGAAGCTAAGATGCTAAGAAGTAAAGGTACATATTCTTCACTGAAGCAGCAACTACTAAAGAATCATTTCTTTCTTTACCAAAATTTTCCTAAGCCTTAAGGCCGTCATCAAATTCCTCAACTAACAGAGAAACTTCTAAATCCTGAGAACAATACTCTTCTTAAGAGGCATGATTCCATACCTCTCTTCTAGTGTGATTGTCTGAACTACTTACAGCAATTTTGGATACATTGGGACATTCTGAGTCTGATACGTCTCATACCCTACCTGACGAAAATACATATTTTGACTTTCTTGCATCCTACTGTCTCTGAGGGGGCACAGGCTCTCTGTTCCCTCTTTAGAAGATAGGCCTAATTTTACTCATGATAAGTTGTAGCACATTAAAAGCCCCTCCATCACCACTAATATCTAGGTATTTAACATAATCACAGAGGATCATGTTGACAAACTGAGTCTGGTGGTGGTCCTCATTTTTCAGCACAGTCTCTTGACTGTGTATCAACCAGACAGGTTCAAATAAAGCACTTCAGGAGGCCTTATAGAGCAAGTGATGAGCGTAGAGTGATCCTGATAGAAGCCATGATGTCTGTTCTTTTAGTTCCTTTGCTTGAGAGCTGGCTGCCTTACCCCGTGATCCCAGTTCCCCTGTTCTTTATGGAGCAAACTATTATACCTGTGCTTTGAGCTCTCCATGGTGCTAGCCCCTGACAGTGACACTCCAGGCTTTTCTTGTTGCTCTCCATGGTCCTGTTTTACCTCCAAGTTTCATAATCTCCTTATTCTCCACAGTGCAGTCCCCAGAACAGGGCTGGAATCTCCCTCCCTGCCACCACAAACACGCACATGTTCTTGGTTATGCTCCCCGACCTGTTCCACCACAAACACATGACAAAACTCTGAGATATAGATCTAGGAAGTCCTCACAGCCATCTGATCAACTGCAGAAAGGGAACAGAAGGGCAAGCAATTCTTAGGTTAAAAAAGAAGTGCTAGAAGGTTTTTGTAAGATGCTCAGGAAATTGTGGCCTACAGTGACCTCAAATGGCCTCAAAAGAACTGAATGTTTTGTCATATCTGGATTCATAGATTAAAAATACAACTATATATAGTTCTGTTTTAGATTGAGATAGTATTGCTCTTATATGATAACCATATACAGTTGTACTTTGGTATCCATGAAGGATTGGTTCCAGGACCTCCCACAGATACTAAAATCTGCAGATGCACAAGTCCTTGATATCAAATGGAGTGGCATTTGCATATAACCTATGCACATTCTCCTGTATACTTCGTTATCTCTAGATTACTTACAATACCATATACAATCTAAATGCTATGTAAATAGTTGTTTTACTGTATTGTTTAGGCAATAATGACAGGGGAAAATGTCTATACAGGTTTAGTACTGGCACAGCTTTTAAAAATATTTTCAATCTTCAATTGATTGAATCTATGGAGGTGGAACCCATGTATATGCAGGATTGACTGTATACACTATAAGTGTGGAATGTAAAATGAATCCTACCCAGTTTATAAACATGTACCTCTTAATAGCACTCTGAGCATGACAACCAACTCTAACTTTCCTGTCATGGTGCTTTTTTACCCTTTTCCCTCAACCTTAGCAAAGACAATACATAACAATGGGTTATCAGAATAGATAATGGAGGAATCCAGTAAATGAGAGGCATAGAAAACAAGTATCAAGTATACATCCATACCATCCTGAAAGCACCGGATCTTGTCTGATCTCGGAAGCTAAGCAGGGTTAGGCCTGGTTAGTACATGTATAGGAGAAAACAAATATCAAAATCTTGACTTAACTTCCCCACCTTTATAACCACCTTGTACAAAACTAAACGGCTTTAAATATAACCATCTTCTCCCAGAGCACAGGTCCTTGGCCATATCTCAGTAGATGCATCTTTAAACTCTACCCTGCTATGCTTTAAGGGTATCTTCCAAAAAGCTGATGATATCAAACGGTGTAGGGAGCTGAGAGTGCTCAGCCCCTGTCAGTCTTAGATTAGCCAGCCTGTTCTTCACATCACATCAGAACTACACAACCTTCTCATCCCCTAAATGCTGATTTTCCCATGTCAATTTATGGATAAGAGTTAATATAATAGTTAATACTTATGAGTGACCTACAGCAGAGTCTAGTTGGAGAGGCAGGCTTTCAGGATGAATTTCCAGGACTCCTCTTTCATTTCTTCATTTGAAACAAGGAGAAACTTCATTCCTCAAGGACAGGTAATGAGAGTGATTTATCTCTATGAGCGAGCCTTCAGCAAGACAGAATTAGGGTTATAGTAACAGCTGGAGTGTCTCCCATCTACTCATCTTCCTAAGCCCCCTGTTCTCATGAAGAGCAGGCAGGTTTCAGAAAGGACTCAAATACAGAAATCTCAACATATTTTTCAGCACATATATCATTCTTTAATGTGAACTCTTACCCCTGGGATTCTTCAAGCTTCTCTTCTCTCTCTCTCTTTCTCTTGGAAGTCTCCAAGAGAACAATAAGAAAGCTAAATAACTTAAAGAACAAACTAAAATGTTGTCTTCTCTAAGGATTTATTTTCCCTTTCCCCAGCTAGACTTACACTAACTGTGTATTGATTGCTAATTATAAGCACCTTTGGCTCATTTACTTCTAGTTCAGGGTCAAAAAGGTCAGGTGCATCACCTTGCTCTAGGGAAAAAAAAGAAAAAGAAATGAAGGCTGATGTCTCAGGCACTCATCTGTAGGCTAGCCATTATTCATTTCTCCCCTTTTTTCATATACTCCCAAATACTGGCAAGGTAGGATGAAGAACTAGTACTTCTGACACCAGATTTTATTGGAAATATGCAGATTCTTGTTTCATATTTTACTTTTACCCTTCTATGACCTGGCGCTTTGCTTCCAATTCTGATTTCAGTAAGTACATCAATGGCAGGTAACTTGGAACTTAGCATAGCGGTCAGTCAGTCTGAAGAGCCTGGAGCTGAGTTCTTGAGTTATTATAAAATGAGAAGCCAGTTTTACCATCTGCTCCTAATCATTTTTTTTTTGCCCAGCAAATGCAAAAATTACAGTGAAACAATTGCACTCACTAGTTCTTGCTGTAGTTCTTAAGGATGAGATCTTTCCAAATACATATTATATGTTTCTTCCCATAACTTCTATCTGCTAATCTCACACAAATATAAAAATTACCACCACTAAGCCCCTGAGCCTCCCATATTTTCATTTATCCTCAATTGCCACTTAATGCCAACTCTTTTCTGGTTTCCAAGCCCTGGAGTCCAATGTCAGTGACAGATGGACTGAGCCTCAGCCCTGGAGAGGAGAGGATTCTGGCCCTCTCCTGGGGAGTTTGAGCAGAAAAGAGAGCCTGAATTCTGCTTTTGGGAGAATCTCTGAGTTTAAGCCATATGGTATTCTGGAAGTAAGGGGTTCTGATTAATATGGGCATGTGAAAAGGGCTCTGTATCTGGGTCATAATAAAATCTGTGTGTTCATGTCAGAAAAAAAACCCAGAAATATGATTAGTGAGAATCAGAGTGTCTTGTGTGTGTGTATTGAGGGGCACATGTCAAAATATGCATCTATCTTAGGGAACAAAAATGCGTGTTTGCCCACATCAAATAAGGGACACTCAATGGAGGTTTAAGAAGAGAGATAAGAGTTCTTTATGTCAGAACAATATTATTGTCCATTTCGGGGACTGTGAGATCTGTGGACTTGGGAGAATGTATCTATTTCACAGAAGAGTGAAATTCTCATAAAGTGAGGCTAATGCGAACAATGTACCACAATTTTAAAAATACAGATTTTTTTTTTTAAGTGAGAAGAGTGCAGGGAGACTAAATAGCAATTAGGATTGGGGGAATCAGTGAAACTAGAGTAGTGTGGGTGTGTAGAGAAGAACACATTTTTCTTCATGTAATGCTCCTAACCATTGCCCTGAACCTGTCATCCACACCCAGACTCTGATCATCCAGTGAAGGGAAACAGTAAAAACAAGTCAGGAAAATCAGAACCAGCAGAGATGAGTGCTTTCTTGCTTGACTTCTAACAAATTAAACTTTTCCACAGCATTGTTTTCCCACCACACCAAGCCATCAGCCTGTAATATCTAAAGTGCAACATAAGGAGCATAGGAGAATAAGACAGAGCCCACTGAGAAAGGGAATTCATCCATGCCCTCAGACAGGTATTGGGGCACTGGGATAGGTACTGCAGAGTATGAGCAAGTTGTTGGAACCTGGGCTGAGATTTTTCATCTCCAGAGAATATATTCTTTATTTCTGACTTTCTGGGATTTCTGGCCCATTCCCAGTCTCTATTTTCCCACACCCTTCCAATGAGCTAAATTGAATTATGCGTTTGACTCTGTTATGTTTCCTTTCTCAAGTACTTTCCTAAGATGAGGAACTTTTTCCCCCCGGTTTTATTACATATGTGTGAAAACAGCAAGACAAATTGAGGGAAAGGGTATAAAATCCCTCTACTTAGTTTAAGAGGACAACTAAGAGTTCAAAGTCTGGCCTCCTGACTGTATTGCATTAGAATGCAGATTTCAAGTCATACCTGTCCGTATGTCTAAAGTGTTTGATCATAGTGAGAAGGGAATGAGGATATGGGATAAACAGACACTCCTAAAATGGCTCAGGGCTGTTATCATCCTGTCTTCAGGGGCCTACTCCAAAACAACTGAAGACAGTCAGTACCTGCACAGAATCTGTGCTCTAGAGGTCCTCACTGAGCCCTCCCCCGTGCTCAGTTTCACCTCACCCTCTCATCCTCTTCGGGCAGAACACTAGATGCTTGTCTAGAGCACACACCCAGTCCCAGAAGGAAGAAGCTAAGGCAAGGAAGAGACTCTTCTGGGATCAAATCCCCTCCCTTTTTGTCTCTCAACTGCAGTTCTCCTTGCTACAACTCAGTATTGGCTACAGAGGGGCTTGTTTTGGTTGGGGGCCAGCCCAGGGCTCCCTCCTGGTGCTAATGCACCAAGAACACTGACTCAATAGCAAATCAAAGCAACAGCTGTCCCCACCTCCTTCCCTGCCACCCACTTCCCAGTCTCTGCTCCTCGGAATCTTAACTAAGTCTCTGAAGGCCCCCCTCAGCCTACCACAAGCCCACTTCTGCCTCCAGATTTTTTCTCTTTCCAGCTCAAGAATAGGACATGTTCCTCTGCTTTTTTTTTCTCTTCTCTTCTGGCCCCTGTCTCCTGCTTCACAATCAGGTTAGCATTCTCTCAGCTCTTCACCTTGCAGATGCCAGCAAGCACACACACACACACACACACGCACACACACGCGACCTGTCCTCACAGTCACCCTTTTTAGCTCCAAAGGGCATGGCAGTGACTTCTGCTCAATGGCCTCTTCTTCCGTGTGAACTGGAACCTGCCGGTAAAGCCCTGAAGTGTAAGAAGATGCCATCTGCCCCATCTTCAGGGACTCCCTCTTCATCATAACCAAACTTCTCCAACCTACTGGGCATTTAGTAGACTTAATTCTCTTAAGGTCCACGGTCCTGGAGTTCCTCAGTATCATGCACAGGAGATGAGGCATAGGAAGAGTGGGTGTCAGTGGAAATATAATCACACTTAGTGTCAAATTAACCACTGAATTAGCCAGTCCACAAGGACTGCTATAAACTGTCAATGAGTACAGGTCTCACTCACTGCCTGTGTGACCATGCTCAAGTTCCTAAACCTCTCTGAGCCTTGGTTCCTCATCTTTAAAATAAGAGGATTGGACCAGATGATACTTAATATCTTGTCAACTATAAAAATCTACACTTCTAAGAATCATAGAGGGGAGAATATTTTGGGCAGAATTAGGTGCAACAGAAAGAAAAAAAGGAATTACTGAACTTGGACAATAGAGAGTCAGAAAGGGCATTAGTTCCATCCTTCTGTAAAATCAAAAGGATCTTAGAAATAACCACCTCTGACCCTTAGGATTCAGTAGGCTATGACCAGATACGCAAGTTGGCTGCAAGGTTTTAGGAAATATGTAAAATATATGTATTCATAATACCTTAAAGTTTGGATAGGGGAAAACATTTGAATTTTCTCTTAAACTTTGGATATTAAAAAATGTTAAGAATAATTGTTTTTCAGTGAGAACCAAGGGTTAACTCTAAGATAAGCTTTTCATTTTAACCCCACCTTAACACCCACCACAGGCAAGCTAGCTGACTATCTCAAAGATTCCCTCCTCATTCAGCCTGGAAAAGCCTAGCCACACGCCATTCCCAAAGCAGAAAACAAAAGCCTTTCATTTTTAACCTGCTTAGGATGGAACCAAAAGATGTCTCCCAAGGTGTGATAATAAACCTGTTTGAGCCCAGATTGGGTACAGGTTCCTTCCAAATCTAAATCTCTTAGATAATCTAATAGTGTAGGACCCCTGGGTCCATAAATCCTGGATCTCTGGCCCAGGCTTTACCAAGCTAAGCAGCTAATACACATGTTAGGACTTCTTATAGTGAAGATTCTGTTCTCCATTCCTATTGACCATCTATCTTCACTCATATCCTGTATGCCTCCTAGGAGAGTAAAGCAAAGCTGGGACAGAGTAGTTTATCAAGAGGCTGCTTGATAAACAATACTATAGGAGGAAAAACCAGACAGCAACAGAAATAATAGAGGGAGGAAACAAGGAGGAGCAAGGTCTCAGTAGCCCAGCCAGAAAGAGGGTGGATGGGGCAGTGAGGTGGAGAGAAGGCCTAGATCAGGGAGGTAGGCAGCTGAAGCGTGACTGAGCTCTGAAGTTCCAAAGTGGATGTGAGCTGGAGCGCATTGGAGCTAAGGAAAGGAGATCCTTTAGGAGACTGCTGCTTGTGAGGGGACAAGAGGCCTTTCCCTGAGGAGCAACGAAAAAGGAAAAAATAGTATCTGAAAAGAAAGAGGGTACCAGATGACAGAATAACTCCCACCCCGTATGGCTCAGCTTCTATTTGACTGCACTATTATATCGTGGCCATTAGGGAATTAGGAATTTAATGGGGGACAGACAGAGTTAGAAAGGAATGGAGGGCAGGAAGTAAGAGAATATTTTGACATTCAGGCAATCAAAGTCTTAGATTAGGAAATTACAAAGTGACTTCAGTAAATGTGACATCGCTGCTGGCTGCCCAAGAACAACCGAAGGAAGTTAACTGTACAGAGTTCCTTCTGACCAGCGTTTTGTGCTCTAAAGTCAAAGCAACTCCCCCAAATTTTGAAGTTTTCAGCTAAGTCAGAATTCAGATAGAAGTGGTCTGATTTCTTCCAAATGCACAACCAAATATTCACTGTCAAAGAAAACTGTCACTCTGAGCATAAAGAAAAGCTCCAGGGGCTGAGTTCTAATCCTGATTTTGCTATGGCCAGTCTCTTGTGCATGCGATCCAACTGTACATAGAATTCACTAAGAAGCTGGGGTTAGGGAAAAATGAGAATGACATAATCTGGACAAGGAGCCCAGCAATGGATGTAGATAAACCATTCTAAAAGTGGGTCCCTTCAGTATTCTGGGCCGCAGCCCCCAATATGTTTTTCCCTGGGAGATAACACTCCTCCACCCACCTGTCATGGTAGTCGTGAGGAATAACAAGTAGGCTGGGATGAACAGTATTTTTAACTCTGGAGTTAGAGAAATGCTGAGTCATCATCATCATCATCACCATCATCATCAACTCCTACTCAGGGAGCTTTTTTTTTCTACAGTCAGGGAAGTGGGACTCTGGACTCAAGCACTGGCAAGGCCAGCAGCAGTTATTCAGGAGAGCTCTGTCCTCCTGTTCCACCATCTGACCTGTGCACCTGTGACCCTGTTTATGGCTGTAAGGCCAATATGTTATAAGTCCCCAAAACAGACACAGCAGGGACAATATATAAACCAAGCAATCCGGGGTTATACTGGCAGACTTTCACAGACTTTCCACTAAAGTTACTTAAATTCAAGACAATACATTTTTATTTATTTGAGTTACTCATTTATTTATTCAATAAATATTTATTGAGCACTTATTATGTGTGAGACTCTGTGCTATGAGTGAAAAACTGAATAACAGGTGCTTTAAAGAAGCACATTAGTAATTCTCCAATTCCCACCTCTGCCACTCTTAATATGAACAATCAATAAGAAGAAAATCAGTGGGTGAAAGGGCTACTTTGTCCTTTAAAATGCTGGAAATCCTAAAGATACTAGAACCCATGAGCAAATAAACCAAGAGTTAAGAAACCTCCAAAGCAATTCAGAACAGACAAGAAGATAATTCTTTAGTTTTCAGCCTAGGTGCTAGAGTGCTATGAAAACACAAGGAGATTTTTTTTTTAACTAGACATGCCATTTGCTTGGTTATCTGAAGAGTCCCACATGGTAAGGCACTTAGGGGTCCATGAAATAGTCCCAAAGGTATAGGTGCAGGCACATTAAGGCATCCAAGTAAAAATGTACATTCAATGGGTACAAACCACAGGACCATCAACACCACAGGTGCGCATTTCCAATTTGCTATACTGTCGTTTTCATCATACTGCAGGTGAATGTTGTAAATATTGTTTAGGTGAGTCACCCCTGGCCAGCAATGCAACAAGGAATCTTTCCCAGTTTACGCTCTACCCTACCACCACACACACAAAATACATGCTTCTGCAGAGGGGGACAGTGTAGTAAAGATGTGCAGAAAGCCTGGGCTTTGTGGTCAGAGAGGTCTAAGTTTAAAGTCCATCCTATCCCAGTACTTATTAGATACATCATAAGGACAAGTTTCTTAACTCGGCTTTAACATGTGTGTAATAATATCTAGCTATTAAAAGGTTGTTCTGGAATAATGAATATACAGCAACTAATTTGGATCCTGACATATAGAAACTGTTGATAAATACCAATTTCTTCTGTCTTATAGTTTTCTGGGTAGTCTACCATCTCCCTTGGCCTGTTTCTTCATCTCCTGTTTGGTTTGCTATTTCCTCTCTACCGGCAGATTTTGAACCTAACTCTTACAGTAGAAGATGCTTAGTATCTGATTCATTTAATAAAGAAATATTTATTAAGCACCTTCTATAAGCAATATGCTATATTAGGGCCAATACTGGATGCAAAATGCATCAGACCCTACCTATGGAATCGTTATAATTTGGGAGGAAAGTCAAACTTGCAGTACAAAGTAGAAAGAAATGCATAATTTAAGAAAAAGCAGATAAAGTGTGTAACTCAGAGAAATGGGGAATTATTTCAATCTGGGACAATCAGGGAAGACTTCTGGAAAGATATGCCACAAAATGTAGGCTTTATTCATAGATAAAGTTTGGACATGTGAAGATGGGTGAAGGGCATTATCAGCAAAGTTATTGCAGGCAAAGGAACGGATGCAGAAAAACAAAGCGTTCATAGAGAGAATTCCAAAAGGCTTCACATGCCTGGAATGCAGGGTGAGTGGAGTAGAGAAAACACAAAACTGAAAGGAAGCTCGGCATCAGACTGTACAGGACCTTGAAGGCTAGGCTGACAACTCTGGGTATTATCTGCAGAGAGTGGAGAGTCAGTGACGGTTTCTAAGCAGGGAAAGAATATGACCGATATGACTGAAGCTCTCTTCATCTGTTCTTCTACCTGAGCAACCTGGGCCTTCTCTCACTAATGGTTGTATGGTCTCAATGACAGAAGCTCCTTCCGAGCTCCTATTTCCACTTCAAATTCCATACCACCCATTCAGAGTACTCCTAAGTTTTCCTTTCCAGTCTGCATTCATTGAGAGAATTCATGCTGATGTCATAAATGACTGACACAATCTGAATCCAAAGAAGGTACAAGTCTTTCACAACCCAGGTTATAATTTCTGCTACTTATCCATGTTTCTGTTGATAGCATTATAATCACTCATCCACTCCCTGGGGAGTGGCCATTCGGAATTTATTATACAGGCTTACAATTTTATAAAATGACAGGATAACTTTCAAGCGTATTAAGAGATAGTTCTCAAGAGAAGACATGAGATCATAAGTGCATTTCAAACTTAGACGGAGAAATGTCACCCCTGGGGGAAGAAAAAAAAAGCCACCTCTTAACACAGTTTCTTAAGACACCACAAACCAGTGAGTGCTCTGTAAACCCATAGAGGCAATACATCATGTACATCCCAAATATGACATTTATTGGAGATTATTTGGTTATCAGTCCTCTGATCTGAACAATTCAGTTTGGTTTGAATGATCTACATCACTATTTCACTTATTCATCCATGCAGAAAAAAGATGCCTGTGAAATGCAGGAGGAGGGGAGGGATGAAAGAAATATGAGCAAGGAGAAAAGCAACTGAGGAGGATGCAGAAAAAAGCACAGATGAAAGAAGAAGCAGGAGAGTGAAGACTAAGCCCATGCTGTTGGACAGAATACATGCTCTGCCTGATTAACAATATACATAGCACAGTGCCAAGTGTGGCTGAATGAATTACCAGAGCCAATTAAATGTACCGAGAGCCCACTATGGGCTAAGTGCTAAAGATACAACGATGAATAACTTAAGGCTCCTGCTCTTAACCAGTTCAAAGTTTAGATGAGGAGACTGATAACTAAACAAGTAAATCACACTGGAATGCCGTAAGAAACACAGAATGTCAAAAAAGCCCCCAAAGCACCATCAGAGGCAGAAAGGATTCTGGAGAGGTATGCTATTTGTGTGCCTTTAGGTAAGTAATTGAACCTCATTGTAAAAAGCAGTTCTATCTGGCTGCCTATCTCTTGAGTTTGTTTTGAGATTAAATGAATTCGTGGTTGAAAATCCACTCTGCAAACTGAAAGTCCTATACTATGGTATGAGACGGCTATTTCCTCCACTCATTTGAGCAAAGGACTATTTAGTACTCACTGTGCACTGGATACCAATACCGAGGGGCTGAGTGTGAGTCCTCTCTGTCTTCTCCCTGTCCCTCTGCCGTCCCACACCTTGGCACAACCAATTTGGTTCCCTACTGTGTGTTGACGTTGACACAGTGCACCCACGAACACACAACCGGAAAAACAATATGAGCACTCACCACCTTCAGGTTGCCTCCATCCTCCATGTGCACAGAAGGTAGTAGGGTGAGTGTGGGGCACTCAGGGAGAGCCCCTGCTGGATGTGACAGTCCTGGCCCTCTCCCCAGCCCCCTTTCCTTCTCTCATTCTCATCCTGCTTGCCTCTCTTTTATGGACAGTTCCCTTTCCCGCCTTTCCTGCCTACTTCTCTCTATTTGTGACTGTTTTTCTCTGTTTTCTCCGCTTTACTCCTTCTCAGCATTTGGGCATTAGCGCTTCTCCCATTTAAGAACAGAGTAATTCCTAAAATCTCCTGGAAGCTGTCTGTGAGGAGCAGAGAAGAGGGGAGGTGCCTCCATGGAGGCCAGGGAACCTCCGCAGCTGTCTCAGAGCCCCATTCCCATGCTAGGACTCTCTAACGCTGCCTACTTCCTGCCTGACTCCCTCCCCTCTCCGGCCTCCCATTCTCTCCCTTCCCTCTCCACCCCTCTTTCTCCTGTACCCCTCCTCTTCTCCCTCCCCTCTCCCCTCTCCTCTCGCCCCTCGCCTCTCTTTCCCTTTGCTTCTGATTAGGCAATTCTCTCCCTAGTCCTGTCCTTTTCTTCCTCAGGGACCCTAAGCCCACGTCCCACTTTTCTTTGTAATCTCGACCTCCCGGCCCCCGCGCGCCCTCTCTCGGTCCTAGCGCCCCTTTCTCCCCTCTCCTCTCCCACCTGCCTCTCCCCAGCTGGCTCTGAGTCGCGCTGGGACGACTGGCGAAGTTCACCCGGGACTCCAAAGCCCGGACACGTAGCAGCTCTGGGCTCTGCTCAGCAGCGGATGAGCTCACTGAATTTTGCGCACTTGATTGGCTACTTCGGGGCGCTGCGGCGGGAGACCCTGAAAAGATTCGCAAGGCCGGTTTCTTTGTCCCTCCGCCTCTTCAGGTTGGGCTAGGGACTTAGGCCATTAGGTATTTCTTGGAAATGGAATTCCAGTAACCAAGAAAGGAATAGGCAGACAGGTAGGGGTAAGGTAGGTGCCAAAGGGAGCATGGAATTGATTTAAAATTGTCTGCAGGGGGATGTAGGAAGTAAGTTTCTTGGTTTCCTTAGTTTTCCTTGCAATACCTCAAGAAAGGCGTTAGGAGCCACCTTATAGGAAGAGAGGTGAGGAGGTGACGCAGGCCCTGGAAAAGGGGTTTGTTGTCCCAGAGGAAGGAGCAGACTCAGTCATTTAGAGGGGCTAAGGGTAGAGTAGGAAAAAAAGATAATTTGAGTAGCCCATAGAAGGTAGCAATCTGGGAAGACATGGTACGACTTTCAGCCCTAACCATGATCTGTTTCTTCAATGGTGGGAGTCTCACACTGAAACAAATAGAGCTTTGTATTTAAAATCAGGCATTGAATTTCTAGTCTTCATCTCCTATTTGTATGACCCTGGGCGAGTCATTTCATTCTATTTCCACTCTGCAAAATAGGAATGATAATGTCCTTGTACTTATTTTACAGGTTTATTAAGAGGGTTACATGTGAAAGTATTTTCTAATTATTAAATGTGTAGTAATTTTAGTGAATCATATGGTGGAGCAGAAAGAATTCTGGATAAGGAATGAGAAATCTTTGGTGGTCTTTCATTTTTCTATAGTGAACTTCACCAAGTCACTTTTAACCTTTAAGAGTTTCATTGTCCTCATCTGCGAAGTGGGAGAACTAGACTGGATGAACTCTTAAGATCTCTTTGGCACTAACATTCTATGACTGACTGATAAAAGTTAGCATCCTCCTTTAATTCACCCCTTCAGAGAAAAAGTCACTTCCTTTTTCAGAACTCTAGTTAATTTCTCCCCTTGGTAAGAACCCTACCTTCTCTTAGGTATCCTGGTGAACCTATTTTTCACAGGGACCTAGCCTTTCCCACATGCCCAGCAATGAAAGTAGAGCCCCACACTGTAGCAGGATACATGTAGGGCTCATGCTTGATGGAGATTCTCTCCCCAGGCTACTGGCAGGAGCAGGATTTGGAGCTGGGAACTCTGGCTCCACTCGACGAGGCCATCAGCTCCACAGTCTGGAGCAGCCCTGACATGCTGGCCAGTCAAGGTGAGAATCCAGGCCCCCTCATCTCAATGTCCCTCAGTTCCCTCACTCATCCTCACATCCTCTCCCACTCATGTTGCCTTCACCACATGTTCTCACTCCTCTCATTACCACACAGCACTTTCTCCTTTCCATCTGACATTTTAGTTCTTAGTCTGCACCACCAAATTCTGTTGCACCTACTCCTTCTCCCTTACTCCAGTACAGAGACCTCTGTACACCCTACACTTCTTTCCAAAAATAAAATGATTCCAGGGGAATATATTACTCAGAATAAAGAGGTTCTGGAAAGACACAATCAGGTAGAATTCTTCAAAGGGAACCAGGGACAAAGGGATGACTGGTCAAAAATTGGCACGTGGCTATGGTAAATGAAAGGTTTCTCAAACCATTTCAGAGGTTTTAGGAATATATCACTTTCAACTTTACTCAGCCAGCTCAGTCCCTGGTACACTAATCTCAAAATCATAGTTTTAATGCTCAATTTAGATGATGACTTGACAAGCATTTCAATGTAAAGGGCACCGTATTGAAAGACACAGGAACAGAGTTCTAATTCTAACTCAGATTAGTACAGTGAGCTCAGGCAATCATTGCATCTCCATTGCCTCATTGCCTACATTTGTAAAATGAGGGATTCCATGATCCCAAAGATCTCACTCAGTTCTACTAATTTTTACAATTCTTAATGCTGAAACTAACCACCAGGCTTGTGCTCCAATTTGGGAACAGTCACCCTGAACAGTCGATGCTATCAGTCAATAGCATCAACTCCAGCACGCACATCTTCATTCCTCAGGGCCTCTGCTCTGCTGGGAGCACCCATTGGCTATTTCTTGGAAATGGAATTCCAGTAACCAAGAAAGGAATAAGCAGACAGGCAGGGGTAAGGTAGGTGCCAAAGGGAGCATGGAATTGTTTTAAAGTTCTCTACAGGGGAATGTAGGAAATAAGTTTCTTAGTTTCCTATTCAGACATAAGCAATGTTGGTGAACCAATTTAGTGTCAAAGAACAGATTTTTGTGGATGCATTAGAATCAGACCTGGAAGGTGTTGTCTATTTTAGATTTGTTCGGTGGGGATCAGTGCTACTGAGTCACAGAGAGTCAGTTCTGAAGACGAGGGAATCAGTACAGGAAATCAGATTCCATGCTGTGGGGAACAAGGAACAACAGGAATAGTGTCATGGAGCCTGAGGGGCTCCCCGGTAGGTGTGACCAGAAGGCACAGTTGAGATTTAAATGCCTCATCCATAAGATACCTTCCTAGTCCTTTTTGTTTTGTTTTGTTTTGTTTAACTTGACTAAGGAGAGAAGGATTAGAAAGCATGTTTTCATCACATTGAAGAGAAAACCTTTATCCTTCCCTCTTTAAAATGACAACATCAGGATGGTGATTTGGGTTGTGTGTTGGGAGGCGGGTAACACTAATACCACGGGAAATATGCTAAGGGCCTTGATTGAAGGGAAGTTATTGTTAGACGAATTGAAATGTATGTAAAAATGTTTCACTTTTTAAAATATTTTGTTTGTTTTGCAGTTTTCTACCAGCTACCTCTTGTGTAAATGAATGTGCAATCCAAGAGCTGGTTTAGCCTTTTCCCCATTTTAGTTTTAGGATTATTAGTCACAACTGCTTCTCCTGTTCTTGTTCTTATATGTAGGTGGTGGCAGGAAGGCAAAACGTAGAACAACAGATATGTATGTGTGTTTTCAAAAGTAAATGGTAGAACCATATCAGAAAAGACACATGTGGAGTGGTATGTGCAGATTTGGAGTGCCTTTACTCCTCTAAATGTTCGCGGCCCTGTCAGTTCATTCAGGAAACATTTAACAAGTGACTGTTTGTTTTTCTGTGTATTCAAAGTAAGTAAAACTAAGATCTGTCTTTCCCTCCACCGCCACCACCACCTCTTTTCCTTCCCCCATGAAACCTTACGGGTACACAGAGACCTTGTGTACACAAGGGCCTTGGATAGTCTGAACTAGATGAGGTGTATTTTGGCTCAGAAATGGGAGGAGGGGCTAGGGGTCCTCAGGAAACTAACACTCTTCTACTCCTGCAGACAGCCAGCCCTGGACATCTGATGAAACAGTGGTGGCTGGTGGCACCGTGGTGCTCAAGTGCCAAGTGAAAGATCACGAGGACTCATCCCTGCAATGGTCTAACCCTGCTCAGCAGACTCTCTACTTTGGGGAGAAGAGAGGTAGTATCTCATGAGTTATCTTTCTCCGTGAAAACCATGGGCTAGAGAAGGGGACTGCAGACACCGAGGGGAACTGTTCCTGTCATCCAGAGGCTGAGAAACATGGTGGTCTGCTGTTTGAGGATGTAACAAGCCATGAGTTCCCCAACTGGTTCCAGTAGTGCAGCTCTGATTTACAGCATGCATAATCTTATAGGGTTCTGGAGTGACTTCACCCCACAGGAACTCTAACAGGAAGCTGACGTCAGTGTTGCCCTAGGTATCTGACAATGAAGCTCACGAAATCCAAAGAATTTTCTGAGTATCTCTTAGGCTACTATGTCTAATGACCCAGAAAAGTGATTGAATGACTTAAAGACTGCTTAAACGCAGGAGCAGTTATTTTTTCCCCACCCACCATACTAGACCCCTTCCCCCAAAGAAGCTGGCCTGGGATTGGAAGGTAAACATGAAAGGTGCCAGTAAAATCCTAGCTTTCCATTCTCTTGATTTCCCCAGCCCTTCGAGATAATCGAATTCAGCTGGTTACCTCTACGCCCCACGAGCTCAGCATCAGTATCAGCAATGTGGCCCTGGCAGACGAGGGCGAGTACACCTGCTCAATCTTCACTATGCCTGTGCGAACTGCCAAGTCCCTCGTCACTGTGCTAGGTGAGACTCCCAAACCCCAGTGTCTCTACAACATGCTTCCTTGCAAACAAACCTCCCTAGATGGGTCCCTGAAGCAGCTGGGAGCCAGACAAGTCTCCAAGCACTTTAGGAAAGTTCAGCCTGTGTTCCCCTGGCAATGGGATAAAATGTAAAAAGAAATGGGTTTTAATCCTTTGTGCTCTACTTGCTGTTTGATCTAGGACAAGGTTCTTACTCTCTTTGAGTCTGAATTTTCTCTTATAACAGAGAGATGATCATACCCCTTCTACTTACCTCCCAAGATGGTGTGAGGAAAACACAAGACATGCATGTGTTATAATTTCCAAAATAAGTACCCCAGTTGCTTACATGCTCTCATCTTCATCCTATATTTCATCCTATATTTCAACTTCCTTCTTTGCGTCTCTGAGACTCACACTATTTCTGTGGCCACCCAATTGTGCTGTAAGTGGAGGGTCATATATCATGCCTGTGCTATGGCATTGCTCCTCACTGCCATGCTGTCTCCCGCAGGCCTTCCTTTCTGGTCCTCAGGGAGGAGATCAAAAAGAAAGATGATTTATCTAGTCTTCTACCCATCAGAAATTATAGTAGAACCTAGGTACACAGAGAAACCATCTCCACAGGGAGAGCAGAAGTGTGACCCCATGGGGCCTCTCCTTCCTATCCTGGCCATCCCCTATCCATGGCAGGAATTCCACAGAAGCCCATCATCACTGGTTATAAATCTTCATTACGGGAAAAGGACACAGCCACCCTAAACTGTCAGTCTTCTGGGAGCAAGCCTGCAGCCCGGCTCACCTGGAGAAAGGGTGACCAAGAACTCCACGGTGAGTACCTCCTGCCTTGGGGTTACAGGAGAAGGTGGTGCTGGAAAGAGAGAGAAGTGCCTGTCTATGAACGTACACAGGAGGCATGGTATGGAAGAGAAAAGGGGAATGACATATATTTTGTGTGCACTCAAGTGCCTATGTGTGTGTTGGGGCCTACATTCTCCCTGCCACAACTTTCTAAGTTTATCTAGGTTGAGACTCACCATCTGTACATCTACAATGAGGCCCACATGATATCTGTATGTTAGGTTTACTATGTGTCTCTCTCTGTGTGTTTGTGTGTGTGCCACTGTTTCTGCACTCTAGGAGAACCAACCCGCATACAGGAAGATCCCAATGGTAAAACCTTCACTGTCAGCAGCTCGGTGACATTCCAGGTTACCCGGGAGGATGATGGGGCGAGCATCGTGTGCTCTGTGAACCATGAATCTCTAAAGGGAGCTGACAGATCCACCTCTCAACGCATTGAAGTTTTATGTATGTCATGGGCTTGGGGATGAAGAAGGATGAGGTATGAGATGAGGACCAGGGAGAAAGAAAATGCAGGTGACTGTGCGTGAAACAACATGCACAGTTAAGTGAATAGGTAAAAAATGAAACAAGGACTGCCAGGACTAGGCCGGGGTTGGCAAACTCTTTACAGAGGGCCCAGTAATGAATATTTTAGGCTTTGAGACCCATACAGCCTCTGTGTCAACTACTTAATTCTGCCGTTGTTGTAGGGACTTAGTCATAGACAATATGTAAACAAACGAGCTGGGCTGTGTTCCAGTAAAACTTTATTTACAAAAGAATGCAGGTGGCAGGATTTGGTCCAAGGGGATACCAACCCGTGGGCTAGGCCGGTGTAATGTAGCCAGGCTGCAAACTGTCGTCGTAACTGTGGTAACTCAGGATTCCCAGGAAGTAGTTTCTAGTCTGCACTCCACCACTTACTAGCTGTGTGATATTCAGAAGATTACTTTACCCCACTGAGCTTGATTCTATATTTGCTAAGTGAAAGAGATGAGCGTGGGGATCACTACAGTTTTATCTTGGTTTAACAATTTATGATTTCAAGAAAATATGGGTGGTAGGAAAGCACAGTTTCCCTGGCATCATTATTCCCAGATCTTTTCCTTACTGACTACTCTTCTATTTGCCCCAGCTCCATGTATTTTCCTGGGATTCTGACCTGAAATGGCCACTGTCACTGTCATTACTCCTGGCCCTTCCAAGGACACTCACACCCTCTGTGGAATTTGCCTTTAGTATGGTTAGGACACTTCTGAGGAAGTTTGGAAACGGGAATTTCTCATCTGAGGAAATTCAGAAATTTGTAAAGAACAGCCTCTCTGGGTGGAGGAACCAAAGGGAAAAGAATCAGCTAAAGTCCAATGGGAGAAGTTAGAGTTAGGAAATGGTGTATTTCTTGTGCTAACTTACCTAAAAGTTGGGCAGTTTTCAAAATAACCAGAGCCCTTCATCCTCTTCTTGTGGAATCGACCTAGGCCCAATTATTTTCCTGACTTCAGTGTTATTTAATCATATCTTAGACCCATTACTCAAACTTTAACCTGAGGTAGGTTTAGGGTGCATCACTATTCATTGAGCAGACTCAATCCACAGGCCGACAATCCGGATTCTAGCCGCAGTGCTGCCGCTTACTAGCTGTGCTCCTTTGGCCAAAGCATTTCATCTTTCTGTGGCTCCTGCTTACTTCGCTGAGTTATTGTGAGGATAAATAAAACAATGCATGTGAAAGAACTTTGTAAATGTCAAAGTTCTATATTCCTATAAGGTGCTTCTCTAATTATTAGTTCCTAGTGTGAGGCCCTGACCTGGAGCTTTTCCCCCCGCCCCTTGGTCCCTGGCCAGAGCTAAAGCCTTGGTCCCCTGCCTGAGCCCCAAAGACTCCTCTGTTAGATACCAGACCATCTGGCAGTTACTCGCCAGGGACCCTTTTAGCCCAACTGTGATCAGCAGTCAATCAACAAATGCTATACTCCAGGCACTGTGCTAGAGGTTTCTATGGCCGTGGGGTCCCAGAACGCCCATTCTTTCACCTGGCCTGATTCTCTGTGTCCCATTTGATTTGGCTGAAACACGTTCATTAACTGGTTGTTAAGGTTGGCTCTATCCTTAGGGGAAGCTTCAGCCTCTTTATCTGTTGTTCTTGACCAGCATCTGGTTGTATTGTTCTGAGCAGCCATCTGGACCTAGCCTCCTAAGCAGCCCTTCGGCGTCAATGGCAGATGCCATTCTTCCTTCACAGAGCCCTTCTATATTGTGTCAGTGCCTTTTTGCAGCCAAAATATGACCCTGGTCTCTTGCTGTTTCAAAGCTCTCACTTCGTGTTTGCACTGACCATTCAAAATGATGTTTTGTGTTCAAGCATTGCTTCCAGTTCTAAGCTCCCTTGCAGAGCAGAGAGAACTGAGAAGTTGTGAGCTCAATATGTGACAAGTTCAAGTTTATTTGTTCTGTAAAAAATATGTATTAGGTCTTTCCTATGTGCTAGGAGGTTTGCTAGGCACAGGTAAACCACTCATTTCCCTTCTCAGCTTTCTGTTAAGACATCTCTTAGGGCCCACCACAGACAGACCTTCCAGAATCCTATCACACAAGGTTGCAGGAGAAGTTGCTCACATATTCAATAGCAATATTGGTCCTTGTTCATGAGAAGTAGGAGAAGGAAGGTCTTTGTTGCACTTCTTGAGCTGCGGGAACATTTAGAGGTAGAAGCTATAGTGTGCAACTAAGTGAGGGAATCTCCTAAGCCATGTGGGGAGGTTTTCACTGACACCGTTTCCTTCTCCACAGACACACCAACTGCGATGATTAGGCCAGACCCTCCCCATCCTCGTGAGGGCCAGAAGCTGTTGCTACACTGTGAGGGTCGCGGCAATCCAGTGTAAGAAGATCCATTTCCTGGTCTCCTCCTTACTCTCCACATTCTCAGATTGCCTTCTTCACATAACAGCTCCTTCCTATCTCCTCTGTGTTGTCTGACCTGAGCCTCTCATTTCCCTGACTGTCCAATAATGTCTGCCTGCAATTAGTTCTTCTGCAAAGCAGCACAAGTGGGAAGGGGCCACTCCCTAACTCAGTCCCTGAGTTTCTCACAAAGGCCAAGTTAAAGTAAGATACAAGTTTGGAGATCTACAGCTTCCCCAGAACGAACCCCAAGAGGCCACCTGGAGTATAGCAGCTCCAGTGTCTCTGGCCCCGGTAATTTCTCCAGCCTCATCAAACAGTCCTTGACATCCCTGCTCCCAGTTATTTTTTTTTTTCTTTTAGCTCCCTGGCCTATGCTCTCCTGAGCTCTTCTGATTTGTCTGCCTCGACAGCCCCCAGCAGTACCTATGGGAGAAGGAGGGCAGTGTGCCACCCCTGAAGATGACCCAGGAGAGTGCCCTGATCTTCCCTTTCCTCAACAAGAGTGACAGCGGCACCTACGGCTGCACAGCCACCAGCAACATGGGCAGCTACAAGGCCTACTACACTCTCAACGTTAATGGTGAGCCCTCCTCAGTTCTCTTCCTCCAGAATCTCCTTTCTCTGTCCATCTTATGCCCTTTTTTAAAATGCTTCCTGATAACATCCCCAAACTGTGACGGGGAGTGGAGTAAAGGAAAACCAGCCCACCACTGGGGTCCCTGAGGGCTTAGGTCCCAGGTCCACTCTAGAATGTGTAATGGCCGCTTAGTGAAAAAACATTAGAAGGGTGGGCTCTCATCTGCCTTTCTTTGGTAGTGGTGGCCTGGGTGATACCATCTTCCATCCCCTGCACTTGTCTGACAGCAAGAACAATAATTCTGTGTGCAGAGGCCCCAAAGCCTCTCAAGTGCAGGCGCAGGTGCATTTCCTTCTCTAACTGGCTCTTCTCAGAGTTGCTTCTCCTAAGACTAGGTATTGGGTGCATGCAACTGCTGTCATTTTTTTTTTTTCTGCCCACCTTAAGCACAGTGTACTGGGTCTGGACAGAAAATAGAGAGAAGCTTGTACTATGCCAAGAGACAGAATCTTTTCTCAGATGCCATATCTTCTAGAAGGACCAGGTGATGCTCCTTCTCTGAAGTTCTTCTCAAAGCTGTGACCACAAAACCCAGCTTCAGGAGTAGTGACAGGGTGACACAGAGGCCCCTTTATGGAGAGTTGACGGGGGATTTTTTTGAAGATCCCAATGGCTGTGGGTCCCACCAGAAAGTCTTATCTTTTCTCAGAATAGGGGAAATGCATTGTCGGGCAAACATCAGAGGCTCCCTTACTTGAGACACTCATTAAAACAGTTGAGGGGATAAGAGCCAGGCCTCCCAGCGATAAGAGGTCTGAGTTCTTGGAATCAGAATGTCTGGATGGGTGATTCCCACTCCAGGGGCAGACCTCAGCATGTGGGAGCTGCCTCAGCACAACAAGGCTATTGTAGGATGCCAAGAGCAAGGACAATGCACTGAGCTCCGGTCTCTGCCCCCAGATCTCTCCAGACCAATCTGATGATGATTGGCAGTGAGAGAAAGTTCTTGTGCCCTTGTGGTTGGTATCTTGCTGATCTCCCCTCTGCCCTGTGCTCAACAGCCAGGCAGAGGGAGTCCTGTTGGACTGCGTCTGTTTCCAGTGCTGACGCCTGGTGGTAGAAGGAGCTACTGCATCTTATTCCAGGAATATCCTTAAGTGGGCGGGACTGGAACGAAATTAAATGCAGTTCTACCTAGAGACAGGGGCCTGTAATTGATGACCCCAGAGGTCGTTTGGCCATGGAAACCTGTGCTTCTCTAAGGAACTGCCATTTCCATAGCCTGTGGAATAAGTATCCAGGACTGATTTTCCATGTGGACTGTGTCTCGCATACTCCCTGAGAGAGAGACAGCAGGTAAACTCACTCTGCTTCCTCCAAGTTACACCATCACCTCCACCCCAATCATATCATAGATTTCCTGGACTCATCCTCTCCCTTCCTCCCAAGCAGGGCATAAAAAACCAGAACACAAATGTTTTCTTTTCGAATAAGGTGTAGACAGGCAAGGAACTGAAACGCGGGCCCAGCCAAGCCTGAGGAGACATAAGGTAGGAAAGACAAAATATGTAAGGAGTCAATGAGGCATTAAGACTCAAGCTGAGTCCATGGAAAACAGCAGCTCTCCCATGGGTGGGAGAGTTATGTCTATGGCTACATCAGAACTGTGTGCTGGGCCCGTGCGAGTCCTCAGATATTTGGGACTCTGGCTGTGGCTGCTGATGTCTTTGCCACACCCGGCCCAGTCTGTGCTGTTGATCCTCTATATAGGTTGTCAATCCTCTACATAGGTTGCCAATCCTCTACATAGGTTGCCATGGAGGATAGATGCTATATATTCAGTGGCAGAGACATCCACTAGCATGAGAGAAAGCATCTTTTCCTTTGCACAAACGCTTTGAGGGTGGCAAAGTGAAGGCGGAGTCCCAGGCCTCCTCCTCGGGAAAGACTAGAGGCTTGGAGTTTCACTGGAACACTAAACTCCCCTGCCACAAAGGAACAGTGTTCTTTACATAGACGATAGATTGTGGCTCCTTACATCTATCATCTTTTGTAAGGTGCTGTCAAAGTGCCTAATTCTTGGCTCTATCAGGTTTTACTGTTCCTTCCCTATCTGATCTTAGGGCGGTGGGTGAATAGGCTGAGAAGGCCCTTAGAGCTAGGGGAGCTGGCTCAGAATATCAAGCAGACAGGAGGGTAAGAGGGAATGGGGACAGAGAAGGAACACTCTGATAACCCAGAAATTAAAAAGAAAAAGAGGGAGAAAAGAAAGAAGGAAACAGGGCAGGAGGAGGGAGGAAAGAAGGAAGAGAGGCAGGAAGAAGGAAGGAAAAGAAGAGGGGGAGGGAGGGAGGAAGGAAGGAAGGAAGGAAGAAATGGAGGGAGGGAGGGAGGGAAGGAGAGGCATTAAAGCAATGATCTTTGACCAAGGCCAAGCTTCAGTGCCAAGAACTCAACTTAGATGACTAGGTATAGGCAGATTTATTTATTTATTCATTAATCCATCAATTTGTTTTAACAAATACTATAATCCAGGCGTGGCGTATAAGCACAAGATAAGGCATGATGAATGATACTGCTCCATTTCCTGATGTTAGTACCTGTTCCCTGCTGTGTAAGACTATTCATGGCCAAGTTGGAATGCTATAAGATAAGGGCTCTCCCCGGATCTGACTGTGTGTGTTGCCCTTTCTTCCAGACCCCAGTCCGGTGCCCTCCTCCTCCAGCACCTACCACGCCATCATCGGTGGGATCGTGGCTTTCATTGTCTTCCTGCTGCTCATCATGCTCATCTTCCTCGGCCACTACTTGATCCGGCACAAAGGTCAGAGGCACAAAGAGAGCATCAGCAGAACTTGGGAGGGGCAGGCAGACCAATCAGAGGCAGGCATGAGGAGAAGCAGACAGTGGAAAGGGCCTTCAGAGACTTGTCAGCCTTTTGGAGTGTTTAGGGAATTAAAAATGGAGCCAACCCTATCATTGCCAACCCTGTGATAACTGAGCACCACCAACCCCGCAGTAAAGCCTGATCACTTGGGGATCGTCCAAGTGAAATCAAACCTTCCCACTCAGTCAGCGGTTGCTCCCATGCTGCTCTACCTCCAGGTCTCCTGCTGCAAGACAGAGAGCTCGTGAAACTGCATCTCCATCTCATTGCTTCCTGCGCTTTCTTCCTTTCTGTCTGTTTAACCTCATTTTCTTTCTCCTTTGATCTCATTGCCTTTCTTTCCTCTCCCCCTTTTCTACCTTCTCTCTTATATCCATGCCTTCTCTCTACCCTCTTCTCACATTCCTTCCTCTCAGACTTCCTGCTCTGCTATTAATTCTAGCCAGCGGCCTGACTCCATAGGCTGGTCATACATAAGCCAGATCTCAATTGCTTTGCTCATGAAGCTGACATAGCAGATCCCCCATCACCAAGTTGCGTGCACACCCATGCATACACACACACACGCGTGCACGCGCGCGCACACACACACACACACACTTCTCTTTCTTGCTTTGTATTATAAATGAGATTCTACTTAGGGGTAGGATTCATTATTCATGAAGGGTGTGGTCAGGTGAGGCATGTTGGAAGCAAAATGTGAATTAGGTAAGGTGGAGTAGAAGAGAGCTATTGGCAAGAGAAAAATTACTTGAGCAGTATGTGACTGGGTGGGTGAGAAAGTGGGCAGGGTGGACTCAGAGGTTGGGAAGCTGCTTCTAAGAGGAGAAGCCTCTGTCTCTACACAGGAACCTACCTGACACATGAGGCAAAAGGCTCCGACGATGCTCCAGACGCGGACACGGCCATCATCAATGCAGAAGGCGGGCAGTCGGGAGGGGACGACAAGAAGGAATATTTCATCTAGGGGCACCTGCCCACTTCCAGCGCCCCCCAGGGGCCCAGTGGGGACTGCTGGGGCCATCACCAACCCGGACTTGTACAGAGCGACCCCAGGGCCGCCCCTCCCGCTTGCTCCCCAGCCCACCCACCCCCTTGTACAGAATGTCTGCTTTGGGTGCGGTTTTGTACTCGGTTTGGAATGGGGAGGGAGGAGGGCGGGCGGGGGAGGGGAGGGTTGCCCTCAGCCCTTTCCGTGGCTTCTCTGCATTTGGGTTATTATTATTTTTGTAACAATCCCAAATCAAATCTGTCTCCAGGCTGGAGAGGCAGGAGCCCTGGGGTGAGAAAAGCAAAAAACAAACAAACAAAAAACAAAACCCTGGAGTGTTAGGAGGAGAGTGAAGGTAGAGGGGTGAGGAAGGGTAAGGGGCAGGGCTGGTTTGGAGCTGGGGGCTCTCACCAGCCCTCCTTTCAGCCTCTACAACAGAGCAGCTTCCCGGACTTCTCCAGGAACCCAGAAACGGGATGGTTGTCGGCAAAGGTTGGGAGTGGCTTTTCGTCTGGTAGCCACACACCTGAGCACTACGGACAGGGAGGCAGGTGCCACCTTGACACCCCTCTTCCATAGCAATGGGAAGGTGATGAGTGCGGGAGTCCTGAGGAGATGTGGCCTGCAGACAACACGCAGCCATGCAGGGACCCAGGACTTTAACCTGGGGAGGACGCAGGTCCCTGCAAGGAAGAGTAGATTTGGAGAGGAAGGATGGAGGTGGACTATTGCCCCATTCCCCCCGGAAATGAACAAAGCCGGGCCCTTTCCATAGGAACTGCCCTTGGAGATAGCAGAGTGTGGCTGCCCCTCGTTGCTCCAGCAGCTGTGGGAGAGGCACTGCTCTGGGGCCTGAACTGCCTCTGCTTCCCCCGCTGAGGGGCCCCTCACTCTTACCCAAGACTCTGGATTGTTGCACGGCAACCACTCCTCCCATGGCATTGCTCAGCAACTACTCCTCCCTTCCTAGCCACCCTGTGCCCCCTTCCTGGTCCCAACGCCAGCCCTTCGTCCTTCCTCCCTCAGCAGCCAGGCAGACATAACAACAAAACTACTAAAAGGAGCTTCACTGCAGTGAGCTGTTTCCTGCCCAAACTAAGGGAATATTGTGAACTGTGTGCATGTGTGTGTAGTGTGTATGCATGTGTGCATGTGTGCGTGTGTGTGCATGTGTGTGAGTGAGTGAGAGGCAGAGCGAGGGACTGAGGAGGAGGGCTAAGAGCCAGGGGTCCTGGGCAAGTGGACAGGGCTGTGGGACATGTCGGGGAGGCTTTGGGAATGGGGTATTCCTAGTCAGGGTTCACACCTCACCTGGGATGTTGTTCCATGCTGGTATTTCCTCTGCCACCCCCAATGCCCATCCGTCTTGGAGAAAGGAGTCCCCGGGTATGTGTTTGCCCAGCTGTCCATTCTATCTCTCCCTTAAACACAGAGCATTCAGCCCTTCCCTGGATTTCCCTCCTTTGAGCCATGGAGTCAGTGCCACAGCCTTTGCTATGCACCTCTCAGGCCTCTCCTTGGCGTTGACCCTGGAAAGACCTACCACCACCTATTTTTCTCATAGTCTGTACCCAGTGAGTTGAAGGCTGGGTCCCCACCCTTCCTTTTGATTTCCTGTCTTCCTTCTCATGGCCCCAGCTGGTTGCCATGGAGATAAGGTTCCTGGTCCTCCCTGTCCTGGCCGGACTGCCCCGCCTCAGATCCAGGATGCCCTTGGCATCGCTCCCACCCTCCGCCAGCTTTTCTTCCCTGGTCTGACAATGGGCATGCAAAAAGGGGCAGCTGCAATCTAGCAGGCCTGCCCACCCCCCTTCAGTTCAGGTAATACAGTTGTGAATCTTCCAGCCGCTGGTTAGGGCCCTGGGCACCACAGGCAGCCCCTCACCTAAGCCAGGGCCTACTCCTCTTACAACAGCAAGAGAGCCCTGGGGCCCCAGGCCTGTCGAGCTTCTTGTCTCCCAGCACCCGCTTTTGGGAAAATGACTTTTCCTCTTCAAGCTGAACCACTCTGTCCATATTACACAGAAGCCATATTTGTACGGGGGGTGGGAGGGAGAGGGGCTGTTGTGCTGTGTGTGTCTGTCCAGGGGTGGGGGGGGTGGGGGAAGGGAGCAGGGAGGGGACCGTGTATCTTTATAATCTTTCTAACTCTCCTGTGCTAATCTCAGAGGGGTCACCCTCAATATATCTGGATTATCCGTGTCATTCAGCTGCCTCCTTTCTGCTCCTCTTGCTGCTGCTGGGATGTGTGTATGTGAGGGTCTTCTTCCCATACCCCTTGCACCTGGTGCCTGGTGCCTCAAAAGGTGGTGTGTCCCTTGCCAGGCCACTCTCAAGAATATCTATGTACAGCAACAATATAACTCTACAAGGGAGAGAAGTGTGTTCACTTCCTTTTGCTAAGCCCTTCCTTTCCGGAGAGTGTCTTGGGGGGCATCTGACTGCTTCCCCCCACCCTCTGCCAGGCATTGCTGGAGAATGTTAAGATGGCGATGGAGATGCCATCAACCCCACCCTGCAGAGCATCACCAGACACCACCAGACCAAATTCACTTTCCAGCCCCTTCATGTTGAACCTGAAACTTGAGCTAGTGTCTTGGGAGAAAAGGGGGAAATCTCTACGAGGTACCCATCCTTCTGCACCTTAGGTCTGAGGTGCTTGGCCCCCTAGGAAGCCCTACATGAATGGGACAGAAGGTCCTTAACAACACTGGAGATGAAGCAGCCGATGCTGTTTTGGACAAATGAAACAGCGTCCCCTAACCAGCCCTTTCTATCTCATTGCTCTGACTTGGACACGCCATGGCTCACTGCTCCCAAAGTCCCCACTATGTCTCCCTAGCTGAGGAAATAAAAGCAGAGAGGGGTGATGAAACAGTGACGATCCTGGGGAAACAGCTGAGGAGGGGAGGGAGGGGGAAGAAGCCACTAAAAAAGTGAAATGGGCTTGGGAGAATCGGCCTGCCTGCAGGGTAGATGCCCTTTCTCTCTGCTGGCCAGCTCTGCCCCTCAGTGAGAAACTTTACATATTGCTAAGATGCCTGGCCAATGAAACAGTTCCAGAGACTTTATGTCCCCCAGTAGGAATATGAATAGAAATCACCCTGTGGGCAATGGTCCCATTTTAAAATATGCTGTCCCATTGTCCCCTAGAGCCTACTTTAACTTGTCAGACCATGTATTCCACTTCATATGCAAGAGGCTTGCACTGAGCCCATAGGTGGCTAGGCAAACACCCAATAGCTCCCTGAAATGGCTTCATTATGCAGCCTCGACAGCCACCCCAACCCTCCCACTCTCACACTGAAACACCCAGACCTAGAGATAGCTAGACACACCCAGACACCCGCCAAGCCCCTCACATACAGATATGTGCACAATGATACACAGCAAACGTACACAGAGTTCAGTACACACAAAGAGCTCACGCCCACATGCACACACCCCTCAGGTGGGACAGAGTTGACCACCACCACCTTTCTCCCAAACACATGGCTTTTGAACTGCCTTTCCTTGGATCAAGTTCAAGGGGATGGAGGAGCAGTGAGAGTCAGCCGCCCTTCCACTCCAATTTCCCAGCACCTCCCTTATCTCTGCCCCACAAGTCACCCAGCCCCCCTCTCTTCCTTCCTTGTGCTTGAAGAATCTCTCCTCGCTGGAAAGCCCCCTGTTTTCTCAATCTCCCTTTCCACTTTGGTAAAATCTCTACTTGCTGGAAAGCCCCCTGTTTTCTCAATCTCCCTTTCCACTTCGGTAAAGTGCCCACTTTCTGGTCCCCACCTTTTTCCTGAGAGTAGTCTCAACCAGTCAAATCCAACCTCAAAACAGGAAGCCCCAAGGCCAGTGACCCCTATAGGCCCGAGGCTTGTGCAGGCAGTGGGCGTGGGGTAAGGCTTCCTGATGCCCCCTGTCCCTGCCCAGAACCTGATGGCCCTCATTAGTCCTTGGCTCTTATCTTGGAAGCACAGGCGCTGACAGCCGTCCCAGCCCTTCTGTCTGCGGGCCTGAACCAAACGGTGCCATGGGGAACTGTCTGCACACGGTGAGTATGGGGCCAGGCCCCAGAGTCCCTTAACCCTATGCCCCTCATTTCCCCTGCTGTTTGCCCCTCAGTCTTTATATCTCTTCCTTTTCCTCCTCATCTTTTCTCCCTTCCCTCTTTTTCCTCATCCTTCAAAGTCTTTTTCCTTCTCTCCTTCCTATGCTAGCCTCCTAGCTCCCTCTTGTGTCCCTCCCTTTGCCTTTGAGTCAGTTCCATCCTGGTCTCTTGGTGCCTTTCCTTCTGACCTTGCACTGCTCCTCCAGCCCCAGCTGCCCTGGCTTCCCCAGGACTGTTCCTGCTCCGGCTCTTCAGGCTCCCTGCTTTGTCCTTTTCCACTGTGCGCACTGCATCTGACTCCTGCAGAGACCTTGTTCTCCCATCCAACCTTCCTCTCTGTCCTCCCCTCCCACCTGCCCCTCAATTCCCAGGAGACTCTTCCGGTATAACTCTGATGGCCTCCTCTGGGTATGTCCTCCAGGCGGAGCTCTCCCCCTCAACTGAGAACTCAAGTCAGCTGGACTTCGAAGATGCATGGAATTCTTCCTATGATGTGAATTATTCCTTCCCAGATGTAGACTACGATGCCAACCTGGAAGCAGCTGCCCCCTGCCACTCCTGTAACCTGCTGGATGACTCTGCACTGCCCTTCTTCATCCTCACCAGTGTCCTGGGCATCCTAGCTAGCAGCACTGTCCTCTTCATCCTTTTCAGACCTCTCTTCCGCTGGCAGCTCTGCCCTGGCTGGCCTGTCCTGGCACAGCTGGCTGTGGGCAGTGCCCTCTTCAGCATTGTGGTGCCCATCTTGGCCCCAGGGCTAGGTAGCACTCACAGCTCTGCCCTGTGTAGCCTGGGCTACTGTGTCTGGTATGGCTCAGCCTTTGCCCAGGCTTTGCTGCTAGGGTGCCATGCCTCCCTGGGCCACAGACTGGGTGCAGGCCAGGTCCCAGGCCTCACCCTGGGGCTCACTGTGGGAATTTGGGGAGTGGCTGCCCTACTGACACTGCCTGTCACCCTGGCCAGTGGTGCTTCTGGTGGACTCTGCACCCCGATACACAGCACGGAGCTGAAGGCTTTGCAGGCCACACACACTGTAGCCTGTCTTGCCATCTTTGTCTTGTTGCCATTGGGTTTGTTTGGAGCCAAGGGGCTGAAGAAGGCACTGGGTATGGGGCCAGGCCCCTGGATGAATATCCTGTGGGCCTGGTTTATTTTCTGGTGGCCTCATGGGGTGGTTCTAGGACTGGATTTCCTGGTGAGGTCCAAGCTGTTGCTGTTGTCAACATGTCTGGCCCAGCAGGCTCTGGACCTGCTGCTGAACCTGGCAGAAGCCCTGGCAATTTTGCACTGTGTGGCTACGCCCCTGATCCTCGCCCTATTCTACCACCAGGCCACCCGCACCCTCTTGCCTTCTCTGCCCCTCCCTGAAGGATGGTCTTCTCATCTGGACACCCTTGGAAGCAAATCCTAGTTCTCTTCCCACCTGTCAACCTGAATTAAAGTCTACACTGCCTTTGTGAAGCGGGTGGTTTCTTATTTTGTCTGGGGAGAAGAAGGAGAATGGAGAGAGAGACATTTTTATGTCAGACTTTCTTGCCAGTGTCTGCTTCTATAGCTGGCTTGGGAAGAAGGTGAATGATAAATAAATACCCTCAGGGTACACAGATGTTCTCTTGAGGTGTGGGGTCACTGCCATCTCAAGGGAGAAGAGAAGAGGAACCAGAGCATGAGGGGAGTCGTTAAACCAAAAAAACCAGAAAGGATGGCTTAGCTGGAAAAAAAGCTGTTCTGAGAAGCAAATGGAATAGGAACTCAAACTGAGAGATAAACAGTGAAGAGTGATGACAAAGCCCAGAGCAATACCACCTCCCCCTGTCCGACCTGCCCAGCCTCTCTCTGTCTTCTGTCTCCTCTCTGGCTTTGTTTAGTGATTAGGACAGTGGTGGGGAAGGTGAAAGAAGCATCCCAGGGGATGTTACTCAGTTCAGGGAACGTATCAAGGTAATTTAAAAAGCCACTTCCTGGGAGTCATCTCTCCCAGGTTCCTCAGCATAACCTGAATGTGTGTGCGTGTGTGTGTGTGTGTGTGTGTGTGTACACATCTGTTTCTCGATCTGTTAGAATCTACCTTTATGTTAGATGTATGCATGTAAAAACATATGTCCACCCATGAGCTTGCATCTCTGTCAGCACCTGAACTGCGCACACCTGTGCGTGTGCACTGACTTTTTTCAGGACCCAAACCCCCACTCAATTCTGCACCCATCCCTGTTCACAGGATATAGAATCGGGATTTATGACTCACTCCTTACCCAAATGAGTTTTCTTTACCCTGGTTTTTAAGCCTAGTCTTTTCTGTGTAGGATGTGTGGAGGGAAGAAAAGATCAAGAAGTTGTGAAGGGTAGAGAAACTTGAAGGGGGAGGCCCTGATTTGATTCATCTTCTGCTTGGAATTCCCCGAATTTCCCTTTCAGAATCTCAGCTTTTGAAATAAACCTTTATTTCCCACATACATCTTTCCTTCCACCTTCCACACAACACCCCAATCCCCTGGGCACCTGTTTCCCAAATATACCCCTGATTCTCTGGCTGCTTAATCATGACCTTTGAGATTTTTATCAGTCTCTACCTACCCAAGTTTAGATGGCTGGAAGGACAGAAGCCCCTCCTCATCAGGGGCACAGCTTTTACCACCAAGAGCAAATTCACCCTCTACCCAAGAGGCTACAAAACAGTTAGTTCCTACCTCTAACCCAACTAAAGCCTGGGGAAACTTGAGCAGATACGTTCTATCAGTTTGAACCCAATTACCATCTTTCCATTTTCCGAAGATATGCTATACCTGGTTTCTTTACTAAAATGTTTCTGCTTGACTCTCTGGGCTTGGGAATAGTAGGCGAGTGCGGGAGAGGTGCAGAGATGAGTTAGAATAGCTTAGGCAGGAGGGTGCAAAAGGCTTAGGGAATTTTCCTGGGTGGGTGCCACGACAAAGCCTCTAAATCTCCCACCTCCTGTCTCTTAGCAACCACCAGGTCAGCTCCTGATTGGTTCGTCCTAAATTGAAAGGCGGGATTTAGGGACCGATTGAGACGCGGGAGACATTCTGAAACAGAAAGGAAGGGAGAGAAAATGAAGAGAAAGGAAATAATTTACAAACCTAAATTATGCTCTGGCTTCCAACCACAGTTCATGAATGTGTTCTAGTATTTTTTCCCCCGCTTTTTTTTTTCCAGGCTCCTCTCAATATCCCCCTCCCGTCCTTGACCACTCTTCCAATTCTACCAGATGTTGCTGTCCTCCCTTACAAGGTACTGATTTGGAAGCTGACCTATTTGAGGGGGAGGAGAGGGCGTTTTTGACTCCCTGAATCTTCCAGTGTCAACCTGATGCAAGGGAGGCTTAATTTAAGACCAGTAGGCTTGTCTTATCTGCCCCCAACCCTGTGCCTCTGGATAGAAATCCCTGGTCAGTCAGTCCAGTTAGAGAGAACCCCAGACTCCTGGGTAATAGCTTGGTAGCTCTCATGGCTTTCACAAGGGAAAGGCAGCTGCAGAAGCCCGAAGCTGCTAAGAGGTTAGGGTGGGCTGGAGACAGTGCCCTACCCCCGCCCCCTGCTACATCCTCCTCATCCCCACCCCCACCGGGATTGCTCCAGGCCTTTTGGGCTGCCCTTTCCCTGCCATTACCTAGGCAGCACTTGGAGAGCTCCTCCTTAAGTCTAACCCGGACCTCAGTCATTTCTTTAAAGCTTTCTTGGGGACCTGCCACCCCATGCATTTAACCCACTGCATGCCATCAACCACTCTAAAATTGGTCTGAGTCTGGCATCTTTTCTGCAACCCTTCAGGAATACAAATCCTGTCCCCTTAAAGCCCTTAAGAATTTAATCTTAGGGTTGGCAGGGACTTTAGCTGTGTATGAGATATTGGGCATCCTAGCTAAAGAAAAAAATCCTCTCAGAAAGATGAGAGCCAGGGAAGCAAGCTCTTGGGAAAACACAGGACCCTGAGGAAGGTCAGTTTGCTTTGCTTTCTAAAGGAGAGAGATCTATTATTCAAGGGAAGCTTGAACATCACATTGACGCTCATAGTTCATTTATTCCAAGCTGAGGCCCCTCCCTTAGGATTTAGAAAACAAATGCTTGGTCCTCACACCCTTTTTCCATTCCTATTTCCCTATCCCCCAACCCCATCACCACCTTCCTCCCTCAGAGGAATTCTGATTGAGAACTTCACTGGGATTTCAAACCCAATTCATCGCCAACTCTAATTGCCAGAGATTTGCATGAAAACCATCGTATGCTATCTAATTATTCTGACAACAGCAGCCCGCCGTCTGGGCACAAGGAGAATCGGAGTTTTAATTAACAATAATGCACCTTGCCGACGAATGCGACTGTTTAGGTTAATTAACAAGTCCAAGTCCTTCCAAATCATCTCTAGACATCTTCTAGGTGATTTGGGCAGGAAGGGTGTGCGGAAAACAGGGAGGGATGGGGAGTGTTTAAGCATCATTTCTGCAAAAATGCATGTTAGCTTTCTTCTTTCCTGTAACTATTTGGTGAAGGGAAGAGAAACTCTCTAAGAGACTGGCTCTGGAAAATTGGTTGGGGGATTTTGGTAACATCTTCTTTTTTTTTTTTTTTTTTTTGAGACAGAGTCTCACTCTGTTGCCCGGGCTGGAGTGCAATGGTGCAATCTTGGCTCACTGCAACCTCCACCTCCCAGGTTCAAGCGATTCTCCTGCCTCAGCCTCCTGAGTAGCTGGGATTACAGGCGTGCACCACCACGCCAGGCTAATTTTTTGTATTTTTAGTAGAGACGGGGGGGTCTTACCAGTTTGGCCAGCCTGGTCTCTAATTCTGACTTCAGGTGATCCACCTGCCTCAGCCTCCCAAAGTGCTGGGATCACAGGCGTGAGCCACCGCGCCCGGCGGGAACATCATTTTAAGGGGATGTATCAGACATCTTTATGTTGCACTTAGATTTAGGAAATCTTTTGGATACATTTTTACAAATGAGAAGATTAAGTTCTTATAGCTCTCTAGTATCTCAAAATCATTGCCTGATTGTTTGCAAACTTGGTTTCTAGCATGAAAGTCTCAACTTCCCCATCAATGCCATTTGTCCTCAGCTTTCTCTATATGTTCCTACCACATCTGTGGTCATTTAAAGTTGCCTACTGCTTGTGAACCCGGGAGGTGGAGCTTGCAGTAAGCCGAGATCGTGCCATTGCACTCCAGCCTGAGCGACAGAGTGAGACTCCATCTCAAAAAAAAAAAAAAAAAAAAAAGAAAAGAAAAAAAGTTGCCTACTGCCTTTGGTTTCCCAGATAACGTGTCAAGTTTCACCCTTGCCCTCTTCAAAGATAACTGTATTTTTTTTTTCCTGGGTAGTTCTCTGTATCATGCAAAAATACATTGTATGTAGCTCCAAACTGTACCTTTCATCTTTCTAGTCTTTCTAAGAGCATGGACCTAGTCTTTTTCCTCTAAATCGGGTATTGCTAATGTTTACGGGATAGGAGGAGGGTTATAGGCCTCTTAGAAAATCCAGTGATAGTAATAAACTTACTCTTTACAAAAATCCAATATTATACCCTAAATTTGGCATCTAGTTCTTCACTACTGCATTTAAGTTAATCCTGAGTGTTTCTGTACTCTCTGACAGCACTTCCACGATTAGCCGGTGGCCTTGTCTCCCCACAGCTCAAGAAGCTTTATGCTCAGGGGTGAATTTTGTTCTTTGAAGGGGCAAATCTGTTTTCCACTCTAAGAGTCTTTGCACTTGATATCTCTTCTGCCCCAAAAGCTCCTTCCTGTGCTCTTTATATGACCGACAACTTCTTGTCCTTGGGGTCCCTCAAGAGTGACCTTCCCTGACATCCAGTGGAATGTAGGCTGGCCATGCCACACCCAATTATTCTCTACCAGTTCACCTTGGATGTTTCCACTGTAGCATTTATCACATGTTAAAATTTTATTTATTCGTTTATTTGCTTATCAGTTTACTGCTCGTCTACCTCCTCCCTCCAACACTACAAAAGAAACTTCAACCATGCAAGAGTCCTTTCTCTGGCACATGATCAGAGCTCAGGAAACATCTACTAAATACCCAAGTTAATTTCATGAATAAAGATTCATTGCCCACACTGGAACATTCACAGTCCAGAGAGGGAAGAGGAACAAGTAAGCAAATAACTGATGCAGAAAACTGACCTCTTCTCCCTAAGTCCTCCAGAGCCTCTCCCATGTCATTCCAGTGTCTGGGGGCTGAAGAGGCTGGAGAATCTGTAGATTTCCAGCCTGTGAACCTGTTTTTTTGTGTCAATTCATGGCTGACTGGAGCTGAGGACTTCACCACAGTTCCTGAACCACGCATTAAAGAAACAATGCTTCCTTTCCTTTGGGATACTGCCGGGTTTTTGGCCAGCAGGGGAAAACTGGGAAAGGTTGTCATTTTTCATCTTTGCTTGAGGAAAAGTGAGTCACTGAGACTCCCCCAGAGTTCTGGGAGACAAAGTCCTTCACTGGCTCGGAATCAAATTCATAGTCCAGCCACCTCCTCAGATTGCATCATTCTCAGGGAGAGCCCACTACCCCCCCTGGACCGAAAAGTCACCATGCTGATTTTTTTTTTCCTTCGGTCTTCTCTCCTTCCTTTTAGTTTTAACTTAGCTCGCCTTCCAACCCTACCCCTTCCCCACCTGTGAACGCTGGTTCCTACTCTCACCTTCTGGCCTCTGTCGCCCCCCTGTGGCAATTGATGTCTCTGCAGTTTTGGGAACAGGCTCACCCTTCAAGGCACTTAGGGGTGTATAATTAATTTCATTTAAAGAATTTGTTGAGTATCTACTACATTCAAGATGCTAGTGAAAGTACTGGAATACTTGGAAATGAATCATACGCAATTATTGGCATCAGAATCTCTCTGGGCCCACCTGGTCCCCCATCCCCTTCCTTCCTTCCTTCCTCGTTTCTCAAAATTTCCCAGTCCTCTCCCAAACAACCTTGAACAAACTTGGATCCCAGAACACATAGAAAATCCACAAATCCCTCAGTCACCTAGACTTCTCAGAGGAAACTTCTGTTTCACAGTCAAAGGCCCGTAGCAATCGCACAGCCTCTAGTCAGTGAGTGTTCCTGTCTGTGTCATGTTCAGAAGTGTTCCTTACATGCAGACACACAGAAGATACAAGAGCAAGAAGCTCTTGCCCTTTCACACTCCTCCAGGGTGGTTGTGGTGGATTCTGGAAGCCAACGCGCTGAAAGACAATTACACAGAGTAGAGGGAATGGGTGTGGAGCCTTGGAGAAGAAATTTCTTTACAAATTAGTTGGCCCTTTCCTGTCTGTGACCTGATGAATAGGGGAGGAAGAAGTAGACTGTCTGTGCTATCTGCCTGGATGCTTCCAAAAACACGACCATGCTTCTCCTCCTCCCATTATCTCCCTCAAGCCCCAGAACAGGGTTGTTCCCTTCACATACTGGGTTGATTGACAGGGGGGACTTCCATGGAATGCTTTGGGGAATGTCACAAGAGCAAGGGAAGGGAAGGTCACTGGGATAGCAAACATATGCAGAAATTAAATAAAGTATAATAGGGATTATGCAAAACCTGTGTTTAAAAAATCAATTGCACAAAAACAGGATGGAAGATACCTGGCTCAACAGAAGTTCTTGTAAAAAAAAAAATTTAAAAGACGTAGAGGTTTCACTTGGCTACAAGCTAAAGATGATTCAATAGTGCATGTGGTAGCCAAAACGCTAATGCAGACTCAACTGCATTAAGAGACAAAGTGTACGGGACGAGGGAGTGCACAGCACCACCCCTGCCCTGGACAGGCCATATTTAGAATAGAGGGCTTGGCTCTGGGTACTGCATGTTTAAAGGCCACTAACAAATGAGAGTTCTTAAAAAGGGGGTGGCCAGGCTGGGTGCAGCTGCCATGCTTATAATCGTAACATTCTGGAAGGCGAGGTGGGCAGATTGCTTAAGCCTAGGAGTTCCAGGGCAGTCTGGGCAACATGATTAAACCCCATCTGTAAACACACACACACACACACACACACACATACAAATAATACAAAAATTAGCTGGGCATGGTGGTGTGTGCCTGCAGTCCCAACTACACAGGGGGCTGAGGTGGGAGGATCCCTGGATTCTGGGAGGTCGAGGCTGCAGTGAGCCGTGATCATGTCACTGCATTCCAGCCTGGGCGACAGAGTGAGACCTTGTCTGGAAAAAAAAAAAAAAAAAAAAAGCGAAGACAAGGGAGAGGGAGCTAGTGGCCAAAATGTCGGCAATCTAGAGACCATGTTACTTCTACACGGAGAGACTAAAGGTGCAAGGGGGTCAGGGGTGGGGGAGATTTACACTGGAAATGTGTAGAAAATATATAGTTGTCTTTAACTCAACAGTTGTGCTGTTCAAAAAGCATTAGGCATGTATGTAGCTTCAGAATTAGAAACACTGAATGAGAAGAAGTAACAGGGAGGCTGATTTTGGCTGAATGTTAGGAAGAGCTTTTGACAATTCAGTCTGAGCCACAGAGATGGCTGTCACATTCTGGAGGGAGGGAGGGAAGAAGTGGAGGGAGGAAGGAAATGTGTATGAGCAGACCGTGTGTTATGCACTGCTCTGTGTTCTTGTTTTACAGTGGTGAGCATATCAGATGTGGGCCTTGCCTTTGTGGTGTTTGGAGACTAAAGTGAAAGGCAGTAATTAGACACATAAACACACAAATAAATTACAAATGCTGTTATGAGATAACAGCATTTAAGAGAAATGCAAATAAAAAAATTTGTATCTCTGGTGCAAATAAGAGAAAGAAAATAAGAAGGTAAAAGCAATTTGAGTTATGAGTTCATAGCTACAGAAAGGATCCAAGCTGTGGCTTGACGGTAATAAATTATCAAAATGTCGCAGAAAGCATCCCCTGAATTGGGTTAAAGCTGGGACCAGTCCAACTGCTTTCTATCAAATTGGCAATACATTGGAATCACCTAGAGGAAGATTTTCAATAGTCCTTGATCTAATCCAAGATACCATTAATCATAATTTTTGGAACTAGAAGACTCTGAAACTCTATGATAATATGTTAAGTGAAAGAACTAGACTAAAATGCATCTTTGATTCTGGTGTCTGGGTTTCACTTGTGATGACTTTAATCTCTTTGCTTGCGTTATGGAACTAAATTCCTCTGGTTCAGAGCTAGGATACCTTTGTCTCTTCAGGAGACCAAACAACGAAGGGATTCCTAGCCAGATATGCACCTGACCGGAATTTTTCCAAGAGGTGGGTACCATTCCAGGCACTAGCTGCTGCAGAGAAATTGTAGCTGGTGCCTGGGGTCCCTCTAGTGGTCAGAAGCTGTCACTTCAATTCGCTTCTCTGGCCCAGGTTTGGCCCGAGAATTAGAGGGATGCAGGAGTCCCGCAAAAAGCAGGCAAAGAAACCTAAATACGTGTATATTTCAGAAGGTTCCTCTCTATAATTAACACTAAAAATAGAGGTGACATAACTCACGAATTTCTTTCCAAATTTTTCCTGACTCTTTTTACCTTGTCTTGGCTAATTTAAATTTAGAGAAAGAAGGGAGTTGAGAGAGATACAACTTTTAGAAACCAGAGTAGACAGCTCCCCAGGATACCAGGCCATCAGTTAGGGATTCCAAGTTTCATTTTCATTCCCTGGCAAAATGCAAAACATATCAGAGTTGGGTGGTCAGATAGAGCACTGAGTTGAGTAGGGAGACATGAGTTGTGCATTCTGAGCCGTAGCACTTCGCAGCTTTCTAAGTTTCTAAGAGAAAAAGCAGGTAATGACACCTTCCTTGCCTGGCTCACAGGTCTGATGTAAAGATTAAATGGACTGACTGACAGATGTGGAAGCTCTGAAATCAGTTACAGCTGGGAGGAAATACACTGCAATTAGTATTAAAGAAGAGTTTGCCCTGCAGGCAATTCGAAAAATGTCCATTGCCTTTTGGGGTCACTTCACCCTAAACACAAGTTCTTACAAAGGCAGGAGCACGTGGGAGCTGGACTGCTAGGAGTTAGCCTTCCAGCTCTGTCCTTGGGTGTGTTCTCAGCCCTGTGACCAAAGGACTCACGGAATCTGCCTAAAACAGTGTTTCACAGGGACCTCTAAGGAAGAATTCCCTTACAACAGAGGTCAACAGGGGGCGAGGGAAGGGAGCGGGTGATAGTAGTGATGGTAATGGGAGCTGTTGGTGGGTATTTTAATGGCATTTGGGCTGGCTTTTCTGCATTATAGTATTGTTTAGAGAAGGGCTTAAAATGCTCTTGAACTGCCACAAAATCTTTTATCATACTTAACCTTATACAGGGACCCTCAAATGACCACATTGCAACTTTTCTCACAACCCTCTCCTGTGGGTTATGTTCCTTGGTGTCCTTTGGAAGCTCCTTGTTGTGGGAGGGTGGAGTGGTTGGGAGAACTCATCTGCTTATCAGCCACGGAGCTCCCCCAGCTCATTGGAAATACATTAATGTCACGTCATCTACTAATGCCATTCAAGTTGTGGGCTATGGATCAATATCGGCATCACTGGGGAGCTTGTAGGAAATGCAGACTTTCAAGTTCCATCCCAGATCTGCTGCTGAATCAGAAGCCGCACTTTCACAACATCCTAAGTGATTCGTTTGCACACTGCAGTTTAAGAAGCATCCCACATTTTGTTGGATATTCAAAAAAATGAGAACCTGACTTTAGGGTCTCCTCTCTCCCACCCTACCACTACCTCCAGCAGTCTCCTTGTCTTCTAGATTCCACCTTAAAATTCAGGAATCACCATGCACTGAGGACAGCCCTGCACAAACATCTAGTTCCCATGCTTTAGGAAAAGTGACAAAAACCCACACCGCCTTCCTTTCCCAGGCTCCCTCTGCCCCAGAAAAATAGAACTTCCTCAAATCTTCCCCCAAGGCCGGGTGCAGTGGCTCACATCTGTAATCCCAGCACTTTGGGAGGCCGAGGCAGGAGGATCACCTGAGGTCAGGAGTTCAAGACCAGCCTGGCCGACATGGTGAAACCCCATCTCTACAAAAGTACAAAAATTAGCTGAGCATGGGGTGGTGCCTGTAGCCCCAGCTACTCGGGAGGCTGAGGGAGGAGAATCGCTTGAACCTGGGAGGCAGAGTTTACAGTGAGCTGAGACTGCGCCACTGCACTCCAGCCTGGGTAACAGAGAGAGACTCTTCTTAAAATAAATGAATAAATAAATCTTCCCCTAAATGGCACAGGTCTGAGCGCTGTGTGGCAATGGGGGACACAACCTTTCTACCTGTCTTTCTTTCTCCTGCTCTGGGTGGGAGGGGCCTCTGGAAAGAAAGGTGACTGTGGGGAGCCATCACTATGTCAGGTGTAATGCAAAAGTAAGGTCAGAAGTGAGTGCTGAGGGGTGCCAAAGAGCTGGGCATAGGATGGAAGAATGTGCCCCTGGAAGGTAGCAGAGAGACCACACAGAGTCACGAGGCATGTGGGGTCTCAGGCTGTGCAGCCCCAGACAACAGGGCAAGTGGGCACACTCACATGCACATGTGTACACAGCCACGCACGGTCTACTGCTTCTGGACTCTGTGTCCAGGTACACATCGCAGAAGGCAGGCGGAGGCCATGCCACCCCATTCCCAGTGGCCAGACCTTGTCCGTGCTCAGTGGCACAGACACCTTATAGCCCAATCCCCACACTCTGTACACACTCTGCTGATGCCTGAAATAACTGCGACGAGAGATCTCTCTCCTTGGCAAACATTGTCCACTCTCTGTGCTCCTCTTTTAACACAGACATTTCTCCAAGAGGGGCAATGGATTAAATAACAGACACTACTTGTAAGTTAATGAATCAGAAATGTTGCCGCAGGGAGGGTCGAGGGCAACAGGAGAAAAACAAGGAGCTGAGGAGGGACAAGGAGCTGAATGAAAGAAGGAACAGGGGCGCGGCAGCTGGAAGACAGATTTTACCCGCATCACAATTACGCCAAGGATCAGTGCTGGCCTGTAGTGCAGGATGGGGGCCTGGATTACACAGATCTGACTTCTCAGGGATGTATGGGGGAACTAGCATTTCCAGGCTTCTGATGGTCCTCCTGGGCTCCAGCCAGACTCACCTCAAAGCAATTCCACCTGCAGTCACAGTCAATTCCACCTCAAAACAATTCCACCTGCCAATCTATCCCTATCACTCCTGCAAGTATCCATGGCTTCCCCATCATCCTAGTGTAAAGCCAAGCTTAGCACAGCTCCCAAGGTCCTCCCGAACCTTCCCCAAACCTGTCTCTCCAGCCTCATCAATCATGCTAACTTTTAGACATGATGAATGACTAGTAGTTCCCCCAAAGCAAGCCACCTTCCCTCAGGCCTCTGTGCCTTAGTGTGGGGCCGCTCCATTGGCCTGGAAAGCTCTCAACACCTCCCCTTCATCTAGCTAATACCTACATGTACGAGACTTAGCTCTGGTGTTTCCTGACCTGAGCCCATCCTCTCTGTCCCCACAAGCTGGGTTGGTGAGGTAGGTGTGACTGCTCTGTGCTCCTGAAGCACACTGGGCGTAATAATGACTATCGTGTATTATTTAACCTCTGTCCTTATGTGTTGGTCCCGCCAACCGGGTTTCTTAAGGACAAAGGTTGTGGCTTCCTTTTACTTTCCAGAACATAGCCCAGTGCTGGACAGATAGTATGCATTCCAAATGTCTGTTGTGTATGTTAATGTACATATTGAGGATAGAAGTTAAGTACAAAACCCTTTGGGAGCTAGTGGACTCTTTTTACTATGGAGAAAAATGGGGCTCTCCAATCAGAAGCTGTGCAGCTTGTCCAAGTATCAACTGTTAGAAACCAGAAAATTCTGAGATTTGAACCCAGGTCTATGTTCCAGATGAATTTAAGGTCCTTGTTCCCTTTTCTCTTATGTGCTCAGCTGGTGATAAGTCATAACAGCACTACCCTGTTGCTGCATTTCCCATCATAAACTCAAGACATTCAGATCTAACCTTCCAGGAGGGACCTTAAAGCCAACCAGATTTTGCCTTTGTGTTTCTATTTTATTATTTATTTATTAATTTAGTGGTTTTTTTTTGTTTTTTGTTTTTTTGAGGTGCGGTCTCACTCTGTCGCCCAGGCTGGAGTACAGTGTCACGATCTCAGCTCACTGCAACTTCCTTCCACCTCCGGGGTTTAAGCGATTCTCCTGCCTCAGGCTTCCAAGTAGCTGGGACTACAGGCATATGCCACTATGCCTGGCTAATTTTTGTATTTTTAGTAGAGATGGGGTTTCACCTTGTTAGCCAGGCTGGTCTCAAACTACTGACTTCAGCTGATCTTCTGGCCTTGGCCTCCCAAAGTGCTGGGATTACAGGCGTGAGCCACCACTCCCGGCCTGCCTGCTTGTTTTACAGATGGTGGCTGAGGCCCAGGGATGTGGAATGTTCCCACATTACTGTAATACTCACAGCAATATGATAATGTTATCATGTTATTACATCATGGTGGGGTCAAAATGGGATGGCAGGCACTGGGCATGAGGCAGGGGACAAGGATGAGACAGGCTGGTTCTTCTACATCAGCCCAGAATAAATCAAAGCAATGTATATTTATTGACCGTGAGCTTATCTGGGTGCCCGAGCCCCCTCCCAAACCCCAGCAATAGGAGAAAGGTGACCAGGAGAACAAAGGCGGATGTTTCTCCAGCTACTCTCTCAGGTTAGAGGGAGAACTGGACGGAATCCATCACTTGGAGACTGCTTCCTTCTGGCCTCACCACAAGGGGCCACATCCAGATGGAGAAAATAGTTAGGAGGGTCGCACATTTGCATACATTTGCATGTGTTTGCATATTCACACAGAACATGCAGCTCATTCTCAGGCAATTTTCAAGTAAATGTGATTATTGCCACCTTCAGGTTGTCATGGATAGATTTTGCTCTTCTCACTTTCATTCTCACCCACCCACGGTCTCTGGGCCCTGATACAGGACGAGCCAGTGTGTGCGTGTCGGGGAAGGGGATACGTGAAGGCGCAGGAGCACCAGCACCAAGGAGAGGTGGCACCCGGGGCCAGGCACAAGGGCAGCACAGCAGCCTCTCCTTAGCCTGAATCCTCAAAGCACGCCATGCCGGCTGCTAGGTGACATCTGCTGTGTTCCTGCTAACAACTATGCTGATTGGAATGGACATTCTCAGCAAGTTACATGCTTTTTCACTGGTGAGGTGGCAGTGCAAGACAAAAATCTCTTTGGCACATAGGACAGTGGGCAGATGATGAGCATTATGTGAATATAAGCTGTGAAGTCAAACATCAAGCTCCCAGTCCCTTGAGACTCTTTTCCTCTAGAGTGTATTACCCCCCAATCCACCTTTTCTTATAGAACCTGCTTTCCCTACTGTTTGGCTCACAGTAGGTTCTTCCCAACAGCCTTTTAATGGTTCAGGGACTCAAAAGGCCCAGAGGGGAGCCTGTTTGTTCTTGCAGGCTGCCAGACAGTGGGCAGGCACAGCTATGTGCATGGAGAACACAGGAAATAAAGAACAAGCCTGATCGTTGCTGTTCTGCCTGGTGCTGAGAGGAGAGTCTCAGAAGCAACAGGACGTCAGGGTGTTCCTTCTTTGAGTTATTAAGTCAGAGAAAAGACTCCCCTGGCTGATAATTCCTGTGAGTTTGAATACTGAGATGGCATATGAGTTAAATGAGAGAACTGTTTTACTAATCATAGATTCAAAATTCTCCTATATGAATTTGCTGACCAACTAATCAACAAATACCTTCTGTGTGCCTCAGCCAAGCTGAGTAGCTGAACTCTAGTAGGCATTCAGTAAACATGTTAATTTTTTTTTATTTATTATATTTTAAGTTTTAGGGTACAATGCAGTGTAGATATTGTACTGTTATTGTGGAATTCAGAAATTAAAAACATACAGACCTTGGCTTCTACGAACTCAGAGTCTATAAAAATTTTAATACTTGAAATATTTTATTAATATTAATAATATAATAGAAGGCATATAACACAGTTGTCTTAGTCTCTTCAGACTGCTATAACAAAATGCCATAGACCGGGTGGCTTATGAACAACAAACATCCATTTCTCACAGTTCTCCATGCTGGAAAGTCCTAGATCAAAGTGCTGGCAGATTTGGCATCCGGTGAGGTCCAGTTTCCTGGTTCTTAGACAGTTGCCTTCTTTCATGTCCTCATGTGGCAGAAGAGACAAGGGGAGTCTCTGGGGTCTCTTTTATAATGGCACTTAAGCCTTCATGACCTAATCTCACTCCAAAGGCCCTACCTCCTAACCATTATATTGGGGGTTAGGATTTCAACATATGAATTTTGATGGGACACAAACATTCGCTCTTACAGCAGTCATTAAAAGTAGAGGCACTGAAGTTAGATATCAAAGTTCAATTCAGCTGTGCAACCTGAGACAAGTCACAGAACTTCTCTGAGTCTTAGTTTCCAATGAAAGTAGACCAGCAGCATCTTTTACATTGGGTTATTTGGAGCATTAAATTGACTGACATGTACAGAACTTAACACATTGCTTGGCACTGAGTAAGCTTTCAAGATGTTAGCTAAAATTTAAGAAAGGCATAATTAAGTACCAAAATACATGATTTAAAGTCGTACTATTTTTAAAATTAGAAAGAACCTTAAAAACTCTCTAATCCAATGTTTCCCAAATAATGGTCTGTGGACTGTTGCCAATTTGTGACTTTTTTTTTTTTTTTTTTTTTTTTTTTACCAGTCTGTAGCAAAATGGAATACAGAAAGGCAATGTGGCAGTAAGCTGTTCTTTCCTTGCTGTTCAGTTTCTTTTTTTTTCAGTGAGCTGACAAAAGGTAGGTGGTAAAATTGTTAATCCCATGTAAGTTCTCCATTTATTATTGTTGTTGTTTTGTTCATGAAATGTAGAAGTCTGAGAACCACTGCTAATAGACTAAATTTCCCATCAGTGGAGTCACTTTATGTGTCATCCTGTTGGCTCCATTTGAACAGGGTCAGGGTGCTGAAAAGTTATTTATACTTTAGAGCTCAGATAGAGTTAAGAGGACCAGTCTAACCCCTCTTCTACATGATTGTCTTTCAGATCTTTGAAGACAGCAACAATAAGGGAGCTTGGTTACAGTGAGCAGAGCCTTTGGCTTAAACTCGTTCCAGTTCTGCTACCATCTTGATTTCCTCCTCTGAACTTTTGTTAAATGGGCTAGGAGTATCTACTGGTGAAGAACGTTGTTGGGATCAAGGAAAATAATGCCTGTGAAAGCACTTTGTAAATAGTGAATTACCATGCAACTGTTATACCTATGGTTTTATTGTTGTTGTTGTTGTTGCTCGAGTTGGAGTTTCGCTCTTGTTGCCCAGGCTAGAGTGCAATGGCATGACTTTGGCTCACTGAAGCCTCCCCTCCTGGGTTGAAGCGATTCTCCTGCCTCAGCCTCCAGAGTAGCTGGGATTACAGGCGTCTGCTGCCACTCTCGGCTCATTTTTTTTTTCTTTGGTATTTTTAGTAGAGACAGGGGTTTCACCATGTTGGCCAGGCTGGTCTCGAACTCCTGACCTCAGGTGATCCACCCACTTCAGCCTCCCAAAGTGCTGGGATTACAGGCATGAGCCACTGTACCTGACCTACACCTATAGTGATAAGACAGCCCCATTTCCACCAAGAGATCTCCACACAGCACAGTACCTATTGTTTACCATTGGTTTTTACTTCTCTGGACATGGGTGGAGTAATGATTAGTCAATACTCTCCACAAAACGTGATACCCAGAACTGAGCATAAACTTCAGATCTAGTTGGTAACATGGAGTAAAATGGGACAAAGCACTGGCCTGCATGGTCTTTAGGGTCTTGGCTTCCATGATATTTCCCTTTTATACCTTCTGACCTGAGCTCTCTACTTTTATGCTACAATCACAGCACAAATGTGTCTTATTTCCCTTTTGGCCAGTTAATATCTTCAAAATCCTAAAACCACTAATATTTTAGAGAAACTGGAAGCTTTGCCTTCTTAATTTGGCTTAAAGGCTACAATATTTAATCTACCTTTTCCAACTTAAAAACCTCTCTGGAGAACATGGCAACAATTTAAGAGTTTATTAGGGCTGCTTTTTCTTTGCCATGTTTCCATTTTACCACCTCCATTTTATTCTATCATTTCTTCTTCCTTTTACATGGAATATCCCCTTTGAAAGCTATTTGAAACTATATTTTGCCAAAGCCCTATGCATTCTGCTCTGACTTGCCATACAATGTCCTGAGGAGTATTGCAAAATAGAAGGAGAGCATAGAGGTTAAGAGTGTCAACTCTTGGACCAGCTTATTTAGATTAAAATCCCAACTCTGCTACTTATTGGGTTTTTGGCCTTGGGTCAGTAACTTAACCACTTTGTTTCTTAGATCTTTCATCTATAACAAGAAGCTAAATATGACATCGACTTTGTCATGCTCTTCTGAGGAATCAGTTTGTTAATATATGCAAAAGTGCTGAGCACAGTTCCTGGCACATAGTGAATCCTCAGTGTATCGTGAGCATTAATCTTATTATTGTCCTCACAGGACCATGTGAAGTTTTGGATTTGTTCTGCTATGTTCTCCTCCTTATATCTTTTGTGCAAGCCTTTATTCAATCTGAGCTCATCAAAGAGCTCTTTATGAAGCCCCATGGGTTTTGTTAGCTGCCTTCTCCTTTTTTTTTTAATCAGGATGACTCATGATTATTTTATTTGAATTTCATTTCTTAGAAGGGCCCATCCTGTTAGAGGGTGGAGCTCCATTATTAATTTTGCATCATGGGTCACAAGATCATAATCTTTTGCTCTGAACTATTAGACATTTGTTCTCCTGGTGTCTGGGAAGTACTGATCTAAATATTTTTGTTAATTTATTCATGCACTGCTTGTTTCCTAAAAGGAATTGAGATAGTTGCCATATTTTATTATAATAAGGGGCCACCCTATCATTTATTGTCAGTTTTTGGAAATGTCACAGTCACTTTCCTCCCAGTTTCTTATAACACACACACCATTATCCAGGTCTTCCTTACTGGTCATAATTAAGCCTTGACTAGCAGTTTCCTCTCATTACTTTTTCTGCCTACTGAGAGATGAAGTTGTCAGCAAGGCCAGGCAAATATTCATCAGATGTTCTGCATGAGACTTCCAGCAGATGTCCTGCTAGTTGAAGTCCCTCGTCACCACTAGATCTTGCCTCTGCCAATTTTTGCAATTCAGAGAAAAGCAACTAGAAAGATATCTGTGTACCAATTTTACATGCGCGTGCGTTATCTCCTCTGTAAGAATAAAAGTTCCTGGAAGACTCCCTATTGTAAATGCCTTTCATACGTGCCTAGGGCTCTGCTGGATTATTATTATTTTTAAAATAAATTATTATCTAGACTGTAGGATTATTGCTTAATATGAAGTTCTCTTGAAAGAAATAACCGTTAAAGACCTTTTGGGATTTGATTCTGTGTGCTATCGGTCAGAGTACCCGCCACCGTTCCGCAAAGTGTGCCCCTCCTCCAGAAACCTGAGGGAAAATGTAAAATACCCTTACTTCTTGTAAACTTCTTACCGGAGACATCTAACTGACTTAAATCATCACACCTCTGGCTGGCCATTCAGCCAGTCTGAGCTGTTTGTTGTTGGTGTGCTAGACATATTTCTTTTTCTTTTCTTTCCTTCTTATTTATTTATTTATTTATTTGTTTATTTATTTTTGAGATGGAGTCTCACTCTGTCTCCCAGGCTGGAGTGCAATGGTGTGATTTTGGCTCACTGCAACCTCCACCTCCCAGGTTCAAGAGATTCTTCTGCCTCAGCCTCCCAAGTAGCTGGGACTACAGGCATGCACCACCATGCCAGGCTAATCTTTTGCATTTTTAGTAGAGATGAGGTTTCACTGTGTCGGCCAGGCTGGTCTCAAACTCTTGACCTCAGGTGATCCATCCGCCTCGGCCTCCCAAAGTGCTGGGATTACAGGCGTGAGCCACTGCACCCGGCCTGCTAGACACATTTCTATGTATCGTTCATCTGCATACTAATTCTTGGTGCCTCATCTAGGAGGCACCTTCCTAGGAGGCATCAGAAAAGAACCCTCAGAAAAGGATGGCTCTTTGCCATACTAATAACAAGGTTAAATTGTATATAACTTTCCTGAGGGAAGAGGTCACCTCTCTGATTTACTCCAGCTATCAAAGGAAGTCAGTGAAATACAGTAAAACAATTACTTATTGAGCATCTACTTTGTGTCAGACACTGTTGTTAGGATAAAAAATATAAAGATGAATAAGATCTCCCCTGCTATCAAAAAGCTCACAGGTATGGTGGAAACAGGCATATAAATAGATCATTGCAACACAATGTGGTCAGTACAGTGATGGAGATATTGGTCTGCTTATTACAAGGCACAGAGTGAAGGCACTCAGCCCAGCCAGAGAGGAGTGGGGGAAGACCTGCTTGTCAGAGTGGCTTCATGTCAGCAGTGATGCTGAACTAAGTCTTAAAGCTTCATAAGAACACCCTGTTGTAAATGAATGTCATCCAATTTCATTTTTATTGGAGAAATATCATTTTGGTGCAAAATGAACCCTTATTTCCGCTTACTGGGAAAATGATCAGCCTTTGGGTTTAAAGGCTGGACGGGAAATTGCTAGGTAGCTGTGGTTGGCCTATGCAATCACATGTAAATAGGCTTTGGGGCAAATATCTGGTTCCCAGTAGACCAACACCCCTATTATGTAAGGAGGCTGGAATCAGTTCTTGTTGGGAGAAGTCTGAGAGGATCTCAGGGGAACACAGGAGAAAAAAAAGCTGTTAGGGCCATGAGTCCCTGAAGAAGCCATTTAAAGAGCTAGGCAGGACACTGGACCATAAGAGGTAAAGGTTGGTGGACAAGAGAACAGGCTGCTTGGAAGCAGTGCCTACACTAGAGGATCATTCCAGCAGTGGCTTCTAGGGACAATCTTCCTAGAAGGGCAGCTGGCCAGTCAACATCTCAAGCTCTGACCATTCCTGTTCTCTAGGGACACAGTTATCGCATGCAGTCCGATCTCTGCCTCAGATACGTATCAATTCTTCAGTCAATGCAATGGGTCCAGTTATATCATGGATTCTCTGATTTGACTCACTCAAGTAATGCTCCCAGACATACTAAGACTTTAGAAAATCCCTGGTCACCTAATAGGATAGTGGAAAAATTGTTTTGAGTTCTTTTCTATCACCATCTAGTGAATAAAGAGCTAAAAAAACCTCTTCTCAGGAGCCAGACTGAAGCAACATAGAGACAGAGGGAAGTGGATACCTCTGTTACCAAAGGACAAATAGGACCTAGGCAGGTGAGCTGAGAACAGAGGTGGGCACTTCAGAGAGAGGTGAGAATGTGAGCCAGAAGAGGGAGGAAAAATATCATGGTCGAGTAGAGAATGGCAAGCAGGTCTGTATTGTCATTGCTTGAAGTGGGAGGCGGGGAGTGACAGGGGAGGCTTGCAGGCAGTAGACAATGGAGAACTTTGTAGAACAAGTTAGGGAGGCTGCATTTCATCTGGTAGGCAAAGTGGACTCATATGAAAGTTCTAAGCAGAGAAATGTAATGATATAGTTTGTTTCTTAAATGTCATACATAGATCACTTTGGAGGTTCTAGAGACAAAGGACTTGGGAGAGCAAACTGGGAAGCTGTTGTAATTGGCCAGACAAGAGAGGAAGTGACCTGAACTAAAAAAGTGATGGTAGAGCTGGGGAGAAGAGGATGGATCAGAGGAATATAGAAGTAGTAAAATCAGCAGAACATAAATCAAAGAGGGCAGAGGAAGGAGAGGATCGTCAAGGATGGTGCTTTGGGTAAAAAGGCATTTGCACAGTCTGCCACATAATGGACATTTGATAAATATTTACACAAGTACAGTTCCCTATCGTGATGATTGCTTTTCTATTACTACTACTGAGTGTTGCTAAAATGAGAATTCTAGTTTCAGCTTACTCACTGTGTGGTCTTGGGAAAGTCATACTGTCTCTTCTATAAAATGAGAAGCTTTGAGTAGATAAATTCTAAAGTCCTTCCCATCTTTGACTTTTCTGGCAAAATATTGCGGACCAATATTGGAAACATATTATAAAGCTGATGACAATGTTTTCATAGATAGAGTTACTCCAAACTTCAAACAACCAACTTAAATGAATTTTGGAAGAACATTCTAATTTGAGGACTGCCAGTACTCTCTTACATCATTTCCATTTTCCCCCCGCAGGTATAATTTCTTCATGAGTATGAGTCTTGCCTGGCCAAAAAAGCTTAAGAGACTGTGACATATGTTTTGGATCTCCTATAATGGTATATATGGTATAGTGCCAGGTACATTTCATCATTCAAAATTTACTTGAGTTGAATTCAATTATGTCTCTCTGCAGGGGCTTGATCCTAAATACTTCAAGTATACACTCATTCATTCTTCTCTTCAATCAGCAGATACTTATAGAGTGCATAACCAGGTGCAAACTGAATAAGATATCAACAGTTCACTCAAGGAGTGAAGAGTGTAGCAGAGTAAATAAGATGTTTATGTAGGAAGCCATAGTGTGTGCTGGGAAGTGAATGATGGTATGGACTCTTATATGGACTCTTATGGACACTATAAAGTGATGTGGCTGCTAAAAGAAGACAGTAATTACTTCCAGTGAAAAGAAAGTGAAGGAAGATGTCTCTGGGAGATATTATAATGGCTTGTGCCCCACACTGAAAATGATGTAGCTATTAGCACTGTCTGCTGGTCATTAAGATGAAGACTTAAAGATGAATGGCTAAGCACTGGGGTGCACTCTCACTAGGAGGCAGAGTTCGGCTGGGATGAAGCTCATCAGACCAGTCAATGGTGAAATTCCAGCCGTTGGCTTCACAGGGAAAGCAGAGTGTATGGAGAGATCACTAGACTTGAAATTAGAATGCCTAGGTTCCATTCGCATGACCCAACTTTCTGAATTGCGCGACCTTTGACAATCAGTGCAACTTGTCTTATCCTCCAGTTGCTTCATCTGAAGGGTCACTAGAAATGACTGTTTAGCTTTGTGAAGATCAATGGATATGATAGTTGTAATTAACATTGTAGCTAATGGTCACTGAGTGCTTGCTATGGGCTGTGCAACTGTCTGAAACACTTTAATGTATTAATTCATTTAATCCTCACAATAATCCTATTAAGCAGGTACTCTTGTATCCCTTTTTCGTATAGGTAATGCTGGAGCACCAGTAACTATCCCAAGGGCATGCAGGTAAGAAGCAGTGAAGAAGGTATCAAACCCAGTCAGTCAGGCTCTTGAGCCCACACTCTCTGATAATTATGCCCTATTGCCTGTCTTCTAGCATGACACTTTGTAAACTGTAATATGATATCTAATAGGAACAATAATATTGCTCTAATGAAGTACCCCAGTTGGTCCAGACTAAAGGTAAATAGAAACAGTAGCATAATTTAATAGGAAAAGATGCACATTATATTATATAAAGCTTAAAAATTGGAACCAGTTCTCTTATAGTAGCTTCTGGATATGTTGTCTGCCCAGGAGATTAAATTACAAATGATATAATTTACAGAAAAGTTTAGCACCTGAAAGAAACACAGTGATTATGTAGCCTAGCCTTTTCATTGTGCTGTTAAAGATATGCCTCAGAAGCTTAAGTGACGTGACTAAGGTCACACAATTGGCAAAGTGGAGAATCAAAAACTATTTAGTAATTGTAGAATTTAGAATTAAAGGAGTGGGATGTTAGGTGCACAAAATTACCTTCCTTTTTTAGCCTTCTGTCTTGTCACCAATCATTCCTACTTGGTGGCCATATACACTTGGAAAAAAAAGCCGCATGATCTTTCTTGCCCCACTCAATGTCTAAGACACCCTGCTTCCTTTGCTTGCATCCCACAAACTATTTCCCTTATCCTATTTACTACAGCAAATCTCTCCTTAGTTGATGAGACTGTGTTTCTCTCTCTTTAAAACCCTACCTATCCTGAATGGTTTGTCATTGTCTGCCTTGAAAATCCCTCCTCTTTCTCTTCCTCTATTCTCTAAATAAGGATGGGGCTAAGTTATACCCAAAGCTCACTTTACAAAATATTTCCTCGGTACTTTGCAGAAAACACCGAAAAAAATGCCGTTTTCAAAGAGGGGTATTTTTTCTTTTAGAATGTGAGCTCCTCAAGAGCAGGGACAATGTTTTCTGTATGTTCTATTGTGCCTAGTACACTGTAAATGCTCAGTAAATACTGATGATAGGAAAAAAAGTTATGCCATAAAATTTCTGTTGATTGATAAGTTGACCTTATCCTATCAAAGTATATTTCTCCACAATTGAATTGCTTCTCTAAGTTAATGCTAGAGACATACACTCTTAATTTGTAATGCTTCCTGTAGAAGATATCATAAAGTAGAACCTTATTGCTCTATTTGTATTCTATCAGTTGCGTTATGCCATACAAAGTCTAAGAATGTGTCTTGTTTTTTTTTACATTCACATTTAAAGGTAGCTACTTCCTCCAAATGTGTAAGAAGAAAATTTATCCACTATGAGTGGACTCTAGTTTTTCTGTTACATTTATTCAAAGTATTTGTCTTTTTTAGACCAGGAAATTTGAGCCTCTTACAAGCACTCTTTTGAATACTCTGCATTTTGGAGGCCAGGAAACCTCTATTTATTTACTGGACTCCAGGGTTCTGTTACTTTGGTCTCTGTTAAATGAGTGAAGCCAATCTGATAAACTAATTTAAGCTGTGTTCCTAGCTGTTAATGGCTTTCTGTGCGATTCAGATAAGATGTGTGCTTTGACAGGAGCTTTCAGAAATAGATTTTAGGGTTTTGGGACAGAGCCCCTGTAGAGATAGGAACTTGGGGAGGGGCTTGTAAAATAAAACAACAATAAATTGAAAATAATAATAATAATAATAATAATAATAATAATAATAATATCGCAAGCAAAACTACTATCTATGAAATGCTTGCTCTGTGCCAGGAATGTTGTGCTTTCTGAATGGGATTCCCCTAAATGTTCTTTGAGGGCATCAAAGATCAAACTTATTTGAATTATTTTCTGTTTTCAGAGTATCTATAAATGTAAGCTGGAGACAGGACTGGGTCACATAGGGCTTCAGGATGTATACGTGGTATTATATTTTCTCAAGGCATTTTGAATTTGGGAGAAAAGGAAACCTTATTTTTAGGTGAGCTAGGCTAAACATAGGCCTAAATCTTTCTTACAGGAGCCAAACATTAAGTTTAGAAGCAAACTTTTACTTCATTAACTAGTCAATGATTTGACTCTGTAACCAGATCTTCATTATACATTTTCAAGATACCAGTCATCGAGAAGGATATGTTCAAAAGAAGGCCAGTCCCTTCTCTGGATGAAATGCTATCCTGGCTCAGTCCTGGATATGCTGAGAGCAGGGAGGTATTGGTTTTTGCCTATGAGTGCCTGGGCTGTGGGCCCATCTCCACACAGAGAGAATCAAAGGCGTAGAGAAATGTGTTTAGTTCGATGACAGGGCTAAGGCCCACAGCTACAATTTAGTCAGGACATTGCCCTTTGGCTGCCGCTCAGTGCCCACAAATTCAGGATGTTGGCACAGAAACAGGTGGTGTCCATCTGGGCTGATGAAAGCACATGATCTTCTCTTAACATGTGATGAAGCAGGCACCCAGAGCAGCTCCCAAACAGCAGGCTCTGTGGCCGCCTTCACTGCTGATTGCATTACCACTCCACCACAAAAGGTGAGAGCAGCTGCCCCTCCGAAGGCCGTGCCCCAGGACCCACTTGCTTTCACCTTCACTTCTCAGCTCCAGCCCTCCCCCACAGCTGTTTCAGAGGACAAAGACACTTTATTGCAATATGCAAAGCTCTCAGGATGCAAACTATATCTGGATTAACAACTATAAGTACAGTTTTATTACTTCAGCTTGGCATTTGCTGACACAAAAAGCAAGTGTTTATTGTCATCTCCATCCTGCTTCCCCAGTTTTAACTTTTGTTCTCCTGCCATCCAACTCCAATTCCAGAGTTATTTTCTTTGCTTCCTCAGATTACTGAGGAGATAATGTCCTTTCTATTTGCCCTCAGGTCCACACCTCATTTTAAAGCCAAAGCTATCACCCTGACTACTGGATTCCAATCTGATGAGTGCTTAGTTACTACCCCAAGATTTCCATGAACAAGCTGATAAATGACACATATTTGAGAAAGCTTTAGGGGTCTGGCAAGCACAAAGGAGTCAACTCCTGATTAGATGAGAAAGCTAACTATGCAAAAGGAAGGTGGCCAGTCTTTGTGATATTTCATTGGTCATATTCCCCCTGAAATGTTGTTTAAAAGCAAGGAACATTATCAAACCAGCATGTATGGAGAGGTTAGGAACAAGAATAGTGAAGGTCAGGAAACTACAACTAGATCGTTTAAAAATATTTATTGAAGGCCTGATAATAATATTGAAGGCATTTTTGAGTGCTATGTGCCCATCATTATGCTAAACACTTTCTATGAACTACCTAACTTAATTTTCACAATGAATATTTGAGATAGGAATGACTGGTATCCACTTAAAAACAAAACTATCAAGGCTATGGGAATTATGTGGCTTGATCTATGAGAGTTTGCATATTATAGAGTGATCCAGGATTTGAACTAACGTAGTCTAACTTTAAGCCTATAGGCTTCATACCAGGTGCAGGGTCATGTGTTTTATACTTGACATTCAAAAAAATTAACAAACAAGACAAATAGTGTGCCTGCACTTATGGAATTTACAGTCTAATAGTAGTGAAAAATAAATAATTGTCATGTTATGGTAAGGGCCATGAAAAGCTCATGGCTTATTCCTGTGATAGAACACCACTGGTCATTTTCCTTTCTCTTTTTCCTCTTACCAACCTGTACATAAATATCAAAGTAATCTTCCTAAGAAAATTGTCCTTCATATTCATAAGACTGCAATAACCTAAACCCTCTTCAACTGAAACATGTTTATAAGGAAGAACTGAAAGGATTAAGGAAGTCTCTTTTAGAAAAAAGAAGACTCAGGAACACAGTAGTTATTTTTTCATATAGTCAAGGAGGAAGTAATCAATGGTTCAAAGACTTCTTCTGTAGCCTGCAGCACCTACTATGTGGCAGGGTGTGTGCTTGGTGCTGAAGATACTAAGAAGAATCATAAAAATGCTAAGAAGAAGTCCAAAAGTCAAATGTGAGAATCACTGCTTATTAAACTAATTGATTTGCAGACACTGGGGAGACATCAATGATCTCTTTGGGGGAAGTACGTGAAGAGATATGCTAAGCAAAGAGAATCATGGAACCGCTAAGAGACAGGCAACTGGGAGATAACTTGATTTAGAGTATCTTAAGCAAACAAATAATCAAACAACACTATTTTCATTACTGGTGATTCATTGAGGAGGGAGAACAGGTTTAGGTTTTTAAGTCAGTCAGTCCAGGCTCTGAATTCTGCCCCAGTTGCTAGCTAGCTATTGATTGTGGGCAAGAAACATAAACTTTATGAGCAAATTTTTCCTCATTTGTAAGCATGAAAATAATACACATATCAAAGAAGTAAATGACAGATGTGATAAATACTTCTGAATGTAGGAAAAAGCAGTAAGTCATTGTTAGCTTCATTCATTCATTTATTCAGTGTCACAGAGACTTGAATGGGAAAGTCATGTCAAATGCTGAAGTACATAAAAGAACAATACCAGAAGGCAGGTAGGAGGAAGGTTGTGTATTATCTGGAAGACATTCATTATAAAGGACAAAATTTAACAAGAAGTAGATAAAAAAGAAAAGACGAGAATAAAAGGATGTGATTGCTCATATAACTCAAAAATCCACAATAAGTGAGGTTGGATCCAGGGGCTCAAGTGAAATCATCAGATGCCATTCTCTCAGTCTTCTGGCTCTTGCTCTTCTGTGTTGTTTTTTTTTTTTCCTCAGGTATGCAGTCTCTAGTTCACAGCAAAAATAGATTGTGGCCTCTCTAGGCTTACATGGTCTTTTGTTTTCGTTTTTGTTTTTTTGAGACGGAGTCTCGCTCTGTCGCCCAGGCTGGAGTGCAGTGGCGCGATCTCGGCTCACTGCAAGCTCCGCCTCCCGGGTTCAAGTCATTCTCCTGCCTCAGTCTCCGGAGTAGCTGGGATTACGGGCGCCCGCCACAACGCCCAGCTAATTTTTTGTATTTTTAGTAGAGACGGGGTTTCACCGTGTTAACCAGGATGGTCTCGATCTCCTGATCTCGTGATCCGCCCGCCTCAGCCTCCCTAAGTGCTGGGATTACAGGCGTGAGCCACTGCGCCCAGCCGACATGGTCTTGTGTTTACAATTTTGAAGTAGAAAAGTCTTAGAGATCATATCAATCCCCCCCAAAACCCAGTCCTTGCTGGCGCCATAGGCCCATCTCTGACCTAATCATCATGTCTAGGGTGGGGAAAGCAACTTTGATGGACCATCCTGTACTACATGCCCACCCAGCGCAGTGGGTGGGACCTCATCTCTCCCAAGACTGTCATGAGCAGATGATCCAGGTTGGCCAATCAGAAAATTCCAACCCCTGGCACACCTCCCAGAGGAAGTACAGTTACTAGAATAGCAGACTTTTTGGTTTTTTGTTTGTTTTTTTTACCAGAGAAGGAGAAAAGGATGAAGAAAAAAAAAAAATGCCATCAATGTCCACAACCGGAAAGGATATTGAAATTCAAGATATATAATTAGACTACTGATAAATGTTATTGATAACATTTGAGACACAGGTAAAAAGGGAATAAGGCTTCTCATCACCAATGTGCATATTAATAAGCTAAACTTATGGCATTTTATTACCATGAAAGTATTTAAAACAATTGCTAGTATCAGTAACACTGTTTGATTTGGGCAAGGAAATCCTGCCTTAGGCCTCACATTGGAGAGGGACCACTGTATTATAAACACAGCCAAAACTAAATTTATTAAAAAACCCAAAGTGGGGCCGGGCATGTGGCACACGCCTGTAATCCCAACACTTTGGGAGGCTGAGGCGGGTGGGTCACCTGAGGTCAGGAGTTTGAGACCAGCCTGTTCAATATGGTGAAACTCCGTCTCTACTAAAAATACAAAAATTAGCCAGTCGTGGTGGCACATGCCTGTAATTCCAACTACTTGGGATGCTGAGGCAGGAGAATCGCTTGAACCCGGGAGGTGGAGGTTGCAGTGAGCCGAGATCATGCCACTGCACTCCAGCCTGAGCAACAGAGTGAGACTCTGTTTCAAAAAGAATAAATAAATAAATAAATAAATAAATAAATAAATAAAATATAAAAAAATTAAAAACCCAAAGGGGTTTCTGCCCTGAGGATCCAGTGTCCAGTGCTGGCTTAAGGACATATAACCTTTACATCTGCCCTAACACCTTTCATTCCCCCAGAGAAATGCTTCTCCACATCTCTTGTCCTTTGTCCTCAAAATGAAAGACAATTATGAGAAGAGAGGATTTTAAATGTTCCCAACACAAAAAAAGGATAAGTGTTTTGAGGTGATATATATGCTAATTACCATGATTTGATCATTACACATGGTATACCTGTATCAAAGTATCATTCAGTACCCCATAAATATGTATAATTATTGTGTGTCAATTAAGAATAAAGTTAATTTAAGAAGCAATTGTATCCAAATACCATTAAGTTGGTGGATTGTGGCACTAGGAGATGGATACTCCCTGGCACTAGGAGGGGTTTGAATGGCAGAAGCTATTAGGACAGAAAAAAACAAATTAATTAACTTGTCAAATTTGTCCTCTAGGATAACATGAATATAGCACATTCTTGTATAAAAGATTATCATTCCCCAGTAGTGCCAATTGTCCATTTTCTTGCTTCTCTTTGCATTCCAATTTGCAGTTTCACAGAGAATCATCAACTAGCACAGGTTACACATGGCAGATGAGAAATGTTTTGCAATGTTAAACAATTTATATGACTCTTAACGTTAGACATTTGTGGCCAACATAATATGCGTAATATTAGAAAGGTATGGCCCTGATTCTTTACATTGGCAGGTACAAAGAAATTGAACTCTAGAATTGTGAATAAATTAATTTTGTAAAAATATTTGAGTTGATTTAAGTTTAAAAAATAAAACTTTAGCTTAAAATAATCTTGAATTCATATTTATTAAATATAATTCATATTTGCCTTTTTATTTGAACACATTTAAGTACTTTAAAAGAAAACATTCTTAAAAACATACAAGTTATTTTGTTTATAAAATCTTTCATATTTATTTTAATTTGAATTTTAATGAGAATATACTCAAATCTTGTACACTTTTACAGCTATTTTTAAAATCCCTTAAATGAGAATGAGTACAAGTCAAGATTGTGATATACACATTAAGAAATTTGAGCTCATGAAAGAAAAGAAGCTGTAAAGAAAAAAGAAAAAAAAAGATGAGCAATTTAGAATTATAAACAATGAAAGTAACCATATTTCTGAAATGCAAGACCCAGATAAAATGTGTGATTATTACATTACAAATGTTTTATTACATAAATAATTATTTATGAAAACAATGCACATGGGCAAGAAAATTATTCCTACCAAATCTTCAATTTGAACAGGTGAAAGGAAATGCCTGTAACTTCATATCCCTTACTAAATAAAAATTTAATTACCAATAAAAACAATGAGAATGAAAAAGGGAATTTTCTTTTGTGTGTATGTGTCCTTTATTATTATTATTATTATTACACTTTAAGTTCTAGGGTACATATGCACAATATGCAGATTTGTTACATAGGTATACATGTGCCATGTTGGTTTGCTGCACCCATCAACTTGTCATTTACATTAGGTATTTCTCCTAATGCTATCCCTTCCCCCAAGCCCCTCAGCCCCCAGAAGGCCCTGGTGTGTGATGTTCCCCTCCCTGCGTCCATGTGTTCTCATTGTTCAACTCCCACTTATGAGTGAGAACATACAGTGTTTGGCTTTCCGTCCTTGTGATATTTTGCTGAGAATGATGGTTTCCAGCTTCATCCATGTCTCTGCAAAGGACACGAACTCATCCTTTTTTATGGCTGCATAGTATTCCATGGTGTATATGTGCCACATTTTCTTTATCCAGTCTATTATTGATGGACATTTGGGTTGGTTCCAAGTCTTTGCTATTGTGAATAGTGCCACAATAAACATACATGTGCATGTGTCTTTATAGTAGCATGATTTATAATCCTTTGGGTATATACCCAGTAAGGGGATTGCTGAGTCAAATGGTATTTCTAGTTCTAGATCCTTGAGGAATCGCCACACTGTCTTCCACAATGGTTGAACTAATTTACACTCCCACCAACAGTGTAAAAGCGTTTCTATTTCTCCACATCCTCTCCAGCATCTGTCGTTTCCTGACTGTTTAATCATCGCCATTCTAACTGGCGTGAGATGGTATCTCATTGTGGTTTTGATTTGCATTTCTCTGATGACAAGTTATGATGAGCATTTTTTCATGTGTCTGTTGGCTGCATAAATGTCTTTTTTTGAGAAGTGTCTGTTCATATCCTTTGCCCACTTTTTGATGGGATTTTTTTTTCTTGTAAATTTGTTTAAGTTCTTTGTAGATTCTAGATATTAGCCCTTTGTCAGATGGATAGATTGCAAACATTTTCTCCCATTTTGTAGGTTGCTTGTTCACTCTGATGGTAGTTTCTTTCGCTGTGCAGAAGCTCTTTAGTTTAATTAGATCCCATTCATAAATTTTGGCATTTGTTGCCATTGCTTTTGGTGTTTTTGTCATGAAGTCTTTGCCCATGCCTATGTCCTGAATGGTATTGCCTAGGTTTTCTTCTAGGGTTTTTATGGTTTTAGGTCTAACATTTAAGTCATTAATCCATCTTGAGTTAATTTTTGTATAAAGTGTAAGGAAGGGATCCAGTTTCAGCTTTGAACATACGGCTAGCCAGTTTTCCCAGCACCATTTATTAAATAGGGAATCCTTTCCTCATTGCTTGCTTTTGTCAAGTTTGTCAAAGATCAGATGATTGTAGATGTGTGGTATTATTTCTGAGGCCTCTGTTCTGTTCCATTGGTCTATATATCTGTTTTGGTACCAGTACCATGCTGTTTTGGTTACTGTAGCCTTGTAGGATAGTTTGAAGACAGGTAGTGTGATGCCTCCAGCTTTGTTCTTTTTGCTTAGGATTGTCTTGGCTATGGGGGCTTGAAAAAAAGAATTATTAACAGCAAATTTGCAATTTGGAAACGTCAAACACAATTTTGACCTGCTCATTGAAAGATAAAGAAAGTTACATTTATAAAATTGGCAAATTCCGTGACTAAAGAAGAAGCTATTAGCTTTATTATCTTGGGCTTTATTAGGTGAAGATATTAGAAAATGGCCATGATATCCTTTTGACATTGTATGAATAGTTTGAGCAAAACAGAATTCAATTCAAATCAATATATCTATCCCAAAATTTTAGCCAAAAATTCAGCAGATTTTTTGGTGCCATATACATTGCATAGTTTAAATTTGTCACTAGAGGACACAGTGAAAACTATGCCAATAGATGTGATATTCTTTGAAACAACTTAAATATTACATACAATATTTTCTGAATCTACCAAGGATAGAATATTTTGATGTAAGACACATCAAATTTGACCTTACAACAACTGTTAGACACCTGATGGGAATGCCAACCAAATGGTGTTAAAAACAATTAGATTTATATTAAACAAGGTAAGAGAGGATCCTTAAAAATGTCATAAGTTATGGTCTTTAGCAGAAAACAAAATTAAGTTTAATTTGTGTTATCCACAGTCATTTATTAAGAAATGTTGCTTGCTATTAATAATGCTAGCAAAAGCTTATGAACACCACTACCAACATCAAATGAATATATTTTTTAAAGGGTAAAGGGGCCAGGTGCAGTGGCTCATGCCTGTAATTTCAGCACTTTGGGAGGCAGAGGCAGGTGGATCACGAGGTCAGGAGTTCAAGACCAGCCTGACCAATATGGTGAAACCCCATCTCTACTAAAAATACAAAAATTAGTCAGGCATGGTGGTGTGTGCCTGTAGTCCCAGCTACCTGGGAGGCTGAGGCAGGAGAATTGCTTGAACCTGGAAGGTGGAGATTGCAGTGAGCCATGATTGTGCTGCTGCGCTCCAGCCGGGGTGACAGAGTGAGACTCTGTCTCAAAAAAAAAAAAAAAAAAAAAAAAGGGTAAAGAGATATTGCTCAAGCTTTTAGAGAAAATGTTTTACATATATATTTACAATATATTCATGTGTAAGTATATATATATAAAACTTGTCACTGACTTGAAGCTCAGAGAAAATGTTTCTAAGTTAAAAGAAACTCATATGAAAACACAACAAAAGTGATATTACAATAAAATAAAATAAAATAAACGAGAAAGAAATGAGAACATTTTTATAACTCTGAAGGAAAGAATTCATACACAAAAATTTTGGTATTAATTTCTATATAGGCTATTTTTAAGACCAGTAGAGATAATAGTATACTCTCAATTAAACAGAGATAACTAGATATGGCCGTTTTTTGTTTTCTTTATAATGTTCCAGCATTGAAATTTTCAAAGAAGAACTTAAGTAATACTGTATGTATCTATATATTGCTTCTAGAAATGGTAAAGAATTGAGATATAAGTGATAGTAATTTATATGATTAAATTTATATATTTTGTAACATACTCTGTGATAAAGGTAATTTCTTACATTTGACCCTATTACAATGTTTGAACATACTATGCAAGATTTATGGTCCATTTACATTTTAAACATTACTTTAAATATTATTTTCTTGTCAGTTCCTATTGCTATTGCCTCAGAAAGCAAATTTTCTACAAATTGAAAATAACAAAAATGGCCAGGCACAGTGGCTCAGGACTGTAATTCCAGCACTTTGGGAGGCGGAGGTGGGCGGATCTCTTGATCTCAGGAGTTGGAAACCAGCCTGGACAACGTGGCAAAACCCCATTTCTACTATTAACAAAATACAAAAAATTAGGCCAGGCCCGGTGGCTTATGCTTGTAATCCCAGCACTTTGGGAGGCCAAGGCGGGAGGATCACGAGGTCAGGAGTTTGAGACTAGCCTGGCCAACTTGGTGAAACTCCGTCTCCACTAAAGATACAAAGAATTAGCTGGGCGTGGTGGTGCACGCCTGTAATCCCAGCTACTCGGGAGGCTGAGGCAGGAGAATCGCTTGCGCCCAGGAGGTGGAGGTTGCAGTGAGCCGAGATCGCGCCATTGCACTCCAGCTTGGGCAACAGGGCAAGACTCCATTTCAAAACAAACAAACAAACACATACACCCCACGCCCCCACCCCCGGCCCCCCCCAAAAAAAATAGCCAGGTATGGTGTTGCACACCTGTGGTCCCAGCTATCTGGGTGGCTGAGGTGGGAGAATCACCTGAGCATGGAAGTCAAGGCTGCAGTGAGCCAAGATCTTGCCACTGCACTCCACTCCAGCCTGATCTACATAGTGAGACCCTGTCTCAAAAAAAAAAGAAAGAAAATAACAAAAACTATCCAGACCCCATAATAATTCAAGGAAAATGATCTAATTCTAATTGGGCATTGCTTCCAATGAGGCAAATATTATGTGAAAATATTGATTAAAGGAATAAGAGATTTTTCTGAAATGAAGGCAAGGAAATAAGTGTCTTGAAATAAATACATATCTTATGAATCATGTGTCCATTTTATTTCTTAACCAAATGTAGCTAGCTTATAAACAGAACACCAGGACATATGCAACAATAGATAATTTCAGATATCTTTGATGTTTTGACAACTTTCAGTCATATCAAAACCATAACTTTATCCATATTTTAAGTTTTGATATTATGAAGATATATTTGCCTAAGATTTTAGAACATATTTTATCTACCAATTTTTTTAACTTGACTTATATTGTATATTGATATAAATATACTCAATTTGCACTTCCCAGTAACTCACACATGTTAGGAGCAGTCATTGCTAGTACATCTCAGTGTTTAGCTGGAGTAACCATTCTTTACGAAACCCCAATTTCACAACTTACTGGAAGGCCAATGCCTGCCCATACTTTCTTTGAATGCTCAGAGGTTTATATTCTCATACTTGCCTCTTGCTCCCGCTGCATTAGTTGAGTTTCTAGACTGCTTCAAGTCCAAAACATACGTCCCCATTCATGTGTTCACCTTGGTGTGGAGACTGCATTTTTTCTGCTTCCAATTTCTCACATGTGGCATCCATCAGACCTTACTAAAAGTTTGAAAAGATGATTTGCATGTTGGTCGTCCCTGCCCTAGGTTATTGTAGCCACACTGCCTTGAAAAGTAGTTCCTTTGTGGCACCTAATGGATTGCAAAGGCTTTTCCCTGTTTCAAGCTCCTTTTCCTTCCTATCTTTCTTCCCATCTCGTTCTCACTCATTTCTCTGCCATATCCGCCCTCACTCTTATGGGCTCTGAATTCTTCCCATACTATAATACAGAGCAGAGCTCTCTCTAGTCCCTACTCCAGAACTCCGTTCCAGGCCCATAGTGGTTGCACCAAAATCCATTAAGATGAAGTCAACACTGCAGCAGAAAAGACCAGCAGAGTCCCCAAGACTATTTTTAACAAGATCCATCCCCCAGTCCCCTTTAGAAGGCAGCTGCTGTTTTAAATAGCAGTATTCACTTTTTTTTCTCGGTTTCACCAGAAATAGTTTCATAATCACAAGAATATAGGCTTGTGACCCATCAGGACCTAAGCATAACAGCATGGCTGCTGCTAGTGGGTGTTGTATTCATTCAGAATCACACAATAATTAGATGGATAGCATAGCTTTATTCAGAGTGAAACCTTCCTTTCACAGAAGAATGAATAACGGTAAAATAGAGGTACTCTTGTAGATCTGAAAAACAACTTTCATGGGCTAGCCCAGGGGGAATAACCACTGGGAGGAGGGGTGCTTACCTGAGTGTTAGGATGCCGGATGCCCTTGTCTGAGATTGCAGTGTGACTCATTTCCTCCCAGGGAGCTGCTAGAGATTAGGATATGGGTGACAGGAAAGCTAATTGCCTCAGCTTACCAAATGGCTCCCCATAAAGGAACACTTATGGCAGACAAGATCACTTTGGGGAACAATAGATCTTTCCCACTTATCCACACCATCTTGAGGAAAGGCAAGAATCTGCTGGGGACCATGCATCTATCCTGCTACCCCTTCCATCCTTAAGAAGACTCTTACTGGCCCTCATGAAAGTCCTCCCTTATTCTCGATGCAGAGAAGTGTCTGCAGACATTTATTCCTGTAGTCTTCTGCTTCCTGCTCACCCTCTGGAACCAGAGTCAGGGGCTATTCAGATTGGCACAGCCAATGTGTTCTACTGAGAAGCTCCTTTGCTGCTGTGTTTTGAACCCATGACCCTCACCCTGAGCACAACCAATTGGCCCAGGTAAGGGTGGTGCTGATGCAAATGCAGCATCAAAAGGCTGTCCAGTCACCTCTCACCTACAGATATTAGGTTAGTGCAAAAGCAATTGTGGTTTTTTTCAATTACTGCAAGTACTTTTGCACCAGCCTAACATAATCAGTCCTAAGCCTGAGCAATTCTACTTCCTAAGTATTTCTCCCTCTTTTCTGTTCACATCTCTTCTTTTATAGCTCTTACTTGGATTGGTGGAATAGCTCAATAACAAGCCTCTTTGGATCAAGGGTTACTCCTCTTCTTCCAACTGTTTAAAGAGTGATATTTCTAAAATACCAATTGGATCACATCATTTCTATAGTTGAAAGCCTCCAGTGTCTTCCCTCCAGGAGCACTTAGGGTAAAGTTCATACTTATTGGCATAATTAAATTGTCTTTATAAGCTGGACCCTGCTTATCTTGAAGGCATTATATTTCTGTATTTCCACAAGCTCCTTCCTGCTGCCCATCATCCTGTACTCTACACTCTACTTATACCAAACTATTTTTGGTTTTCCTAACACTATGGTATCCCTCTAGGCCCTTGTGCATATTATCCCTTTTGCCTGTAACAAAGACTTGCCACAATTACCCTGCTGGTAAAGTCTTCCTTTTCATTTACTTCTCATTTTGGGTGTTACTTCCTACAAGAAGATTTTCTTGACCCCCTAGGCTGGATTAAATACCTCTTCTATGTGTTCCCATAATTATTTCTTAACTTGTCTCCCTTGGCTATGAATTCTCTGTGCAAGAAATTTTGCTTCCTTTATTTCCAAAGCCCTGCTGAAGGCTGAGCATACAGGGAGCACTCATTACAACTTTTTAAAAAATTCATTTATATTGGATATTGATAAATTATACTTGTATATATTTATGTGGTACAAAGTGATGCTATGATATATGTATGTAATGTGGAATGATTGAATCAAGCTAATTAACATATTCATCACCTCAAATACTTATTTATTCCTCCTGTGTAACTGCAACATTGTCCCCTTCGACCAACGTCTCCCCTTTTCCCTCATTTCCCAGCCTTTGGTGACCACCATTCTGCTCTTTGATGCTATGTGTTTGACTTTTTAGATTTCACATGTAAGTAGAACATGTAGTATTTATCTGTCTGTGCCTGGCTTATTTCACGTGGCATAATGTCCTCCAGGTTCATCTATGTTGCCGTGAATGATAATTTCCCTCTTTTTAAAGGCAAAATAATATTCCATTGTGTGTGTGTGTGTGTGTGTGTGTGTGTGTGTGTATCTTTTTTACTCATTCATCAGTTGATGGGCACTTAACTGACACAATAGTCATAACTTGGCTATTGTGAATAATGCTGCAATAAACATGGGAGTGCAGATATCTCCACAACATACTGATTTTAAATCCTTTGGATGTATAACCAGAAGTGGGACTACTGGATCATATGTTAACTCTATTTTTAGTTTTTTGAGGAACTTTCATACTGTTTTCCATAATGGCTGTATTAGTTAACTTTCCCATCAACAGTGTGCTAGGGTTCCCTTTTCTCCACATCCTCATCAACATTTATCATCCTTTGTCATTTTAAAAATAGCCATTCTGAGAGGATTGAGGTGATATCTTATTGTCGTTTTAATATGAATTTCTCCAATAATTGGAAATATTGAGCAGTTCTTCATGTATCTGTTGGCCGTTTCTATGAGTTCTTTTGAAAATGTCTATTTCAGGTTCAGTGCCCATTTTAATATGGTTATTTGTTTTCTACTGAGTTGTTTTGAGTTCCTTATATATTTTAAATTTTAACCCCTTATCATATACATAGTTTACAAACATTTTCTTTCATTCCATATGTTGCTTCTTCACTTTGTTAATTGCTTTCTTTGCTGTGCAGAAACTTTTTAGTTTGATGTAATTCCATTTGTCTATTTTTGGTTTTGTTGCCTGAGCTTTTGGGGTCATATCTAAAAAATCATTGCCTAGACATATATCATATAGTTTTTAACCTATGTTTTCATCTAGTAGATTTACAGTTTCAGGTCTTACATTTAAGTCTTTAATCCATTTTGACTTAATTTTTGTACATGATATGAGATAAAGGTCCAATTTTATTCTTTAACATGTGGATATCCAGTTTTCCCAATATCCTTTACTGAAGAGACTGTCCTTTTCCCATTGTGTATTCTGGGACCCTTTCTGAAAATTAATTGACCACAGTTTCATGAGTTCATTTTTTGGGCTATCTATTCTGTTCTTTTTTATGTGTCTATTTTTATGGTGATACCATGTTGTTTTAATTACTATAGTTTTGTCATGTAGTTTAAAGTCTGGTAGTATGACGCCTCCAGCTTTGTCCTTTTTATGCACAATTGGTTTGGCTATTCAGGGTTTTCTGTGGTTCAAACAATTTTAGAATTTTTTCTATTTCTGTGAAAAATCACATTGGAGTTTTGATAGGGATTCCATTACATCTGTAGATCACTTTGTGTAGTATAAACATTTTAACAACATTAATCTTCCAAACCATAAACATCATATATCTTTCCATTTATTTGTTTCTTCTTCAACTTCTTTCATCAAAGTTTTGTAAATTTTAGTGTACAGATCTTTCATCTCTTTAATTAATTGTATTCCTATTTTAATTTTCTAGCTATTGTAAATGGGATTTTTAAAATCTCTTCTTCAGATAGTTTGTTGATAGTATTATAGAAGCACTACTGATTTTTGCTTATTGATTTTGTATCCTAAAACTGTAATGTATTTGTTTAGTAGTTCTGACTTTTTTTTTTTTTAAGACCGAGTCTTGCTCTGGCATCCAGGCTGCAGTGCAGTGGTGTGATCTCAGCTCACTGCAACTGCTGCCTCCCAGGTTCAAGGAATTCTCCTGTCTCAGCCTCTTGAGTAGTTAGGATTACAGGCGCATGCCACCACACCTGGCTAATTTTTGTATTTTTAGTAGAGACAGAGTTTCACCATGTTGATCAGGCTGGTCTTGAACTCCTGACCTCATGATCCTCCCACCTCAGCCTCCCAAAGTGTAGTTCTGACATTTTTTTGATGGAGTCTTTAGAGTTTCTCTATATAAAATCTTATCATCAATAAACATCAACAATTTCCCTTGTTCCTTTCCAATTTGGATGCCTTTTATATCTTTCTCTTGCCTAATTGCTCTGGCAAGGACTGACAATACTATAATGAATAGAAGTGGGCATCCTCGTTTTATTTCTGGTTTTAGAGAAAAAGCTTTCAACTTTCATTGTTGAGTACAATGTTAACTGTTCTCTTGTCATATATGCTTTTATTATGTGGAGAAACATTCTTTTTATCCTAATCTGTTGAGAATTTTTATTATAAAAGAATGTTCGCATTTGTCAAATACTTTTTCCTCCATCACTCCATCAATAGGAGGACTACATGGTTTTTGTCTTTCATTCTGTTAAAGTGGCGTATCACATTTATAGATTTGCACATGTTGAACTATCCTTTCATCCCTGGGATAAATCCCACTTGATCATGTGAATAATACTTTTAATGTAATGTTGAATTTAATTTTCTAGTATTTTGTTGAGGAGTTTTACATCTACATTCAACAAGGATATTGACATGTAATTTTTTTTCTGTAATGTTCTTGTCTGGTTTTGGTATCAGGGTGATTTTAGCTTTGTAAAAAGAGTTTGAAAGTAATTTTTCTTCTTTGACTTTGGAAAAGTTTGAGAAGAACTAGTATTTGTTCTTGAAATGTTTGGTAGAATTCAGCAGGAAAGTCATCAGATCCTGGAATTTTTTGATGGGTGACTTTTTATTATTGATTCAATCTCTTTATTCAGTATTGGTCTGTTTGCATTTTCTGTTTCTTCATTATTGTGTCTTGGGTGTTATGTGTTTGAGAATTTACACATTTTCTAGGTTATCTAATTTGGTGTTGTGTAATAGTTCATAGTAATATGTTATGATCCTTTGTATTTTTGTAGCAGCAGTTGCAATTTCTCCTCTTTCATTTCTGATTCCCCTTATTTGAGTCTTCGCTCTTTCTTCTTAGTGTAGCTAACAGTTTGTTGATTTTGTTTAACTTTTCAAAAAAACAACTCTTGGTTTCATTGACTTTTTTCTGTTGTTTTTCAAGTCTCTGTTTCATTTATTTCTGCTCTAGTCTTTGTTATTTTCTTTCTTTTGTTAACTTTGAGTTTAGTTTGCTCTTCTTTTTAGTTCCTTGAGATGTATCACTAGGTTATTTGAGATGGTTCTTTAAAAAAATAGGCATTATTTGCTATAAATTTTTCTCTCAGAACTGCTTTTGCTATACCCAATAAGTGTTGTATGTTGTATTTTCATTACCATTTGTCTTAAGATTTTTCTTATTTCCTTTTTGATTTTTTCTCTTTGACCCATTGGTTGCTCAGGAGCATGTTGTTTAATTTCCACATATTTGTGTGTTTTCCAAGATTTTCTTGTTATCGTTTACTAGTTTCATGACATTGAAGTTAGAAAAGACAGTTGATATGATTTTAATTCTCTTACATTTATACAGACTTGTTTCATGACCTAACATATGATATATCCTGGAGAATGTTTCAGGTGTGCTTGAAAACAATGTATTTTGTTGCTTTTGGATGAAAAGTTTTCTATATATCTTTTAGTACTGTTTGGTCTAAAGTGTAGTTCAAATCCTATGATTGTTTAATAATTTCCTGTCTGAATAATCTGTCTATTGTTGAAAATGTGTGATTGAAATATCCTACTATTATTGTATTGCAATTGCTCTCTCCTTTCAGATCCTTTAGTATTTCCTTTATGTATTTACATGCTCTAATATTTGGTGTATATGTCTGTATGTGTATGTACAATTGTTATATCCCCTTGATTAATTGACATTTCAATCATTATATAATGACCTTTGTAATCTCTTTTTACAGTTTTTAACTTAAATACTATTTTGTCTGATATGAGTGTAGCTACGCCTTCTATCTTTTGGTTTTCCTTTACATAGAATATCTTTTTCTATCCCTTTACTTTCAGTCTGTGTGTATCCTTAAAGGTGAGACAAGTCTCTTGTAGACAGCATATATTTGGGTTTTAAAAAGTTACATCCCATCATTTTATGTCTTTTTATTGAATTATTTAATTTATTTACACTCAAGGTAACTGTTCGTAGGTAAGAACTTACTACTATCATTTAATAACTTGTTTGCTTATTGTTTGTATATACTTTCTTTCTTTCCCTGTTGCTGTCTTCCTTTTTGGTTTGATGGTTTTCTATAATAGTATGGTTTGAATCCTTTTTATTTGTGTTTTATACATCTAGTATAATAACTTTTTACTTTTTATTTACCATGAACTTTTTACTTTCTATTTACCATGAGGCTTACATAAAACATCTTATACTAATAGCAGTCTATTTCATGCTGAAGAAAACAACTTTGACTGCATACAACAACTCTATGCTTTTACTTCTTTCCACTATATGTTTTTAATGTCAAAATTTATATTATTTTGTAATTTTTATTCCCTGACAACTAATTTCAGTTATAATTGTTTTAATAGATATATCTATTAAGCATCATACTGGAGGTAACATTTATTTACACATCACCATTTCAGTCCAAAGAATTCTGAAATATGACTCTGGCTTACTTAATCATTGAGTTTTGTGCTTTTATATGGTTTGTGTTACTAATTAGTGGCCTTTTGACACAGCTTAAAGAATTCCCTTTAGTAATTCCTGTCAGGCAGGTCTAGTGGTGGTGAATTTCTTATTTCTGAAGGATAGCTTAGCTGGGTAAAATATTCCTGTTTTTGTTTGTTTGTTTGTTTTTGTTTTGTTTTGTTTTCCCTTCAGCACTTTAAATATATCATCTCATTCTTTCCTGGCCTGCAGTGTTTCTACTGAGAAATCTGTGAAGTGTTGTACTGGGACTCCCTTGTATGTGTTTCCTATCTGTTGCTGCTTTTAGAATTTTTTCTTTGTCTTTTATTTTTGATAGTTTGATTATTATGTGTCTTGGTGAACCTTTTTATGGGTTTAATTTGTTAGTTTATTTGGGTGATGCCATGAATTTCTGATTATTTTTAATTCTTGTGCCCTTATGTTGGTGTCTGCACATTTGAAGAGACAACCACCTCTTCCAGATTTTACAAGAATTCTTTGACAGGGATAGACTTTTCCTTATTTAGTCTAACCTGTGATTTTGAATGGACCAGCTGGTAATAATCTTGTGCAGACAGAGCTTGTTTTTGAGTTCTCTAGGTAGCTGCTTGGATTTTGGGTGTGGCTGCTGGTTGGGCTAATCTGTCAGGAGAGACCACTGGCTGAGACATGCAATCAGACAGATCTGCTGGATGTACATTGCAATGACCTCAGATCAGCCTGGGCCACATGGTGTATTCTCTGGCCAAGTGGTACTGTTGTTTGAGATCTGCAGTTGGATGGGGTTTCAGGCTTGGCTCTGAGGTTAGGCAGAGTAGCTGCTCAAATGGAGCATGCTTGAGTGTGGCAGAACTAGCCACTGCACTTTGCTGAAGTGTTCTGTTTGGTTGTCTCCATCCCTGGACAGGGTCTTGGGCAAGCTTTGAGGCTGTGCTAAATGCTGTATAAACTGGATCCCACTCTTTTCCAAATTGTGCTGGGACAAGCATCTCTCTCCCTGAGTTGAGGGCCTTGTGGTAGGGTCTGAGACTAAGCCTGGAGGCTGGCCATCTAGGGATTCAAGCTAGGTAGGACTTTCCATCACTTCTGGGAGTGACCAGCTCAGCTTTGTGGGTAGGTGATGCTGTTGGCTTGTATCTCTGATCAGGTACCACCACTGGAAGGTACACAGAGCTATCAGCAAGGTTTGTTCAGTGTTCATGCTGTTACCCGCTGTACTCCTTGTGAGGTGAGACCACAGCGGGCTTCCTGGGAAGCGTCTCAGAATTCTAGGGAAGCTGGATGTCCAACTCCAGTTCTCTTTTCCCACTGTTGAAACTGAGCCTTGGGGAATCCTCTCTGTGTGGTACTTTGCTGACTCATGGAATGGGCAGGGGTGATGGGGTGATGCAATCAGTGAGGCCATTTTACTTAACCCCTTTTGTGGTCTTTATTTAGTTCTGTTGTCCACACTTTTTTCTCAGGCTTATTCTCAAGTACTGGAGTTTTCACAAAGGCATCTTTGTCTGTGGATAATTGTTAGTTGAACTTTCTATGGGGGGTAGTGAAGCCTGTGACCTCTTATTCTGCTATCTTGCTGATGTCACCAGCTAAATCTTTATTAATTAATCAATGAATAAAATATATACAGAGTGAGACAAAGGGAAAAAATTAAGCAGAAAGTATGTAGTGAGGGGAGAAGCAAAGAGGGAAGAGTTGAGTTGCCCACATGGAAGACTTGTAGAACTGCTATTAGTTTATCGCACCTACTTTGAAATGAGTACGTTTGTTGTTGTATTTTGAAGTAGTAATGAATAATGTGTCAGCCACTCGTGGGGTCCAAATGTTTGGCTGCTTTATCCTCTTCTTCCTTCTCACCTATTCTTAAAATAATAATCTATAAATTGAGGTGATCCAGACATACCTCTGTCCTGAAAACCTGATGAAGCCTCACTATCATCCAAAGAAAAAAAAATTGCAAACCTTGGACCACCCTAAGTATTTAATTTAATATTCCCCATTTGTCTAGTATACAGATATGATAGCACAACTAGGGATACGATGGTTGTATAAAATATTTTGCCTCCCATGAAAAGCTTATATTTAAAGAGACAGCCCATCTATCCAAAAACATTAGTCAACTATTACTAGATAGTATTTGGTTAAGTGAAAGTTGAGTGAAAAAAAAAACAACAAAAAATAGAATTTAGACCCAGACAGAAGTGAGCTCAGTGTGAGATGAAGACTTCAACTAAAGCTTCAAAGAAGAAGTGATGTTAACAGAAACTCTGAAAGTATTGTATTATTTGTATTGATTTGATATTTTTCCTTGGATTTTATTCTAAGAAAAAGCTAGCCTGTGCCAAATTGCAGAGTGCCTCACAAAGTCTGAATGTATGTCCCTGCCAAATCTCATGTTGAATCATAATCCCCAGTGTTGGAGGTAGGGCCTGGAGGGAGGTGTTTGGATTGTGGGGGTGGATCCCTCATGAATGGCTTAGGCTATCCCCTTGGTGATAAGCCAGCTCTTGCTCTGAGTTCCCATGAGATCTGATCATTTAAAAGTGTGTGAAATCTCCTCCCCCAGCTGACTCTCTCTCTTTTCCTCCTGCTTGTGCCATGTGGAGTGCCTGTTCCCACTTTACCTTCTGCCATAATTGTGTTTCCTGAGGCCTCCCCAGAAGCTGAGCAGATGCTAGCACCATGCTTCCTGTAAAGCCTATAGAACCAATTAAACCTCTTTTCTTTATAAATTACCCAGTCTCAGGTATTTCTTTATAGGAACGCAAGAAAAGCCTAATACAGCACCCTTTAAAAAGGTAGTAAAAAATCTGGTCTTCAAAAGTAGATTAGCTGGCTTTCAGTTCCAACATGCAAAAGCTTAGAAGTTATCAGTTCCATTCTATCAACAACAGCAACAACAAAGAAGATAAATAAACAAAATTAGCAGCTTTTCATGAATACCTCAGAAAACTGAGATTGCAGGGCAAATTGCCACCCCTAAATCTAGAAAAACAGGTGAATCCAGAGAACCACATGAAGACAGCTTACTGCTGGGGAAGCCCTGGAGCCATAAACTGGAACACTTAAACAACAATTTTGACAAATTTCAGAAGGCTAATGTGAGAACTATCCTGATAATGAGAAACTCCCAGGTGCTGCAATCTTAGGGGCACCCATTGTGAGTTTTATCTCCAGACACCACACAGTGTTCTTATGGTGAAGAGCGGTCAGAAAAAATTCATGGCTCAGGTAGAAGGAGGGAAAGAATAACTTGTAGAATACAACCTGACTGTTCTTCATAGCAAAGACTTACTCTCCAGGGGTAAAGATTTATCAGAGCCTTATCCCACCTAGGGGAAAATAATTTCTCTCACTCTAGCCCTCTCTAGCATTCCTATTTCACCTGAGTAAGGAGAGAGGACAAGACACCCTTGTGAAGGTCACATTCCAGGAACACAGGCCCACTAAAAGAGTGAGACTTAATAATAAGATTACAGAATGCTCCTCACTCCCACACCTTACCGTCAGATCAAAAGGACTCTGGTATAAGGGTGGGTCACAGTTAAAAGAGCTGCAAGATTTAAACTCTCTCTGAAGAGGAGTACTTAGGGAATCTCAAAGTTAACAGAGTAGAAAAAACAAGGATACTAGAGGAATTTAGTCTCTGGCCTCTACCGATATAGCAAACATTAAATATAGCCCAAATCTTAGCCAGATTAACATAAAACTTCACATTAAATTCATGTTTACCTCAGTTTCTATTGCCCAATACATCATGTGCAGCTTTCAACAAATGTTGCAAAATGTGCCAGAAGACAAGGAAAAATGCAGTTTGAAGAGACAAAGCAAGAATCAGAAAGAAAGTCAGGTATAACATAGATTTTGGAATTATCAGATAACATAATTATCTGATAATTATCTAACATAATTAATATGTTAAGAGTTATAATGACAAAAGTAGACAACTTGCCAAACAGATGGGTAATATAAAAGCAGAGATTAAAACTCTAAGAACAATAATAGGCGATCCTAGAAATCAAAAACATTGTAACAGAGATTAAAAAAATGTCTTTGATGGTCTCATCAGTAGACTAGACATGAGTAAGAAAAGAATCAGTGAACCTAAAGATAGACCAACTTCTCATACTGAAGTACAAAGAGAAAAAAAATGAAGAAAACAAAAAACAAAACAGAACATTCAAGAACTGTGGAATGATTTCAAAAGGTATAACATATGTGTAATTGGGATATTTGAAGGAGAAGAGACAGAAATATTTGAAGTAATAATAGAGAGAATTTTTCAAAGTTAACGACAAACCTCAAACTACAGATTCAGTAAGCTCAGATAACTACAAGCTGAAGAAATACCAAAAAATATACAAGAGGTGTGCATATCATTCAGATTGCAGAAAACCAAAGACAAAGAAAAAAATCTTAGAAAAAGCCAGGAGGAAAAATCGTATCATCTGACCTATAAAAGAACATGATAAGAATTATAGCAGACTTCTTGTCAGAAACCATGCAAGCAAGAAAAGAGTGAAGACAAATATTTAAAACTTGGAAAGAAAAAAAGCCACCCAACTAGAATAATGCATTCATCAAAAATACACTTCAAAGATGAAAGATCTTTTTCAATAAAATCACAAAGAATTTATTGCCAAGAAATTGGCCCCAAAATAATTTTAAAAGCAGTTCTCTAGGCATAAGGGCAAATTATGTTTCAGGAACCGGGATCTACCTAAAAAGAGGAAGAACAGGAGGGTGGCCAAGATGGCTGACTAGAAGCAGTTAGTGTGCATGGCTTGCCCAGAGAGGAACAGAAGGGGAGAGTAAACACAACGCCTTCAACTGAAACACACAGGTACTTGCACTGGGAGTAATCAAGGAAACAACTTAACCCACGAAGAATGAAGAAAAGCAAGAAAGGACAAGGACCCACCAGGGAGCAGCACAGAGCCAGGGAAACTTCCCCACTCAGGGAAGTGGTGAATGTGCGACCCCAGGAAACCATGCTTCTCTCACGGATCTTTGCAACCTTCCTTGTGAGCCCATCCCAGCAGGGCCTTCAATCTGACAGACAGAGCTATATGGAGTTTGGGCAGAGCAGCCGCTGAGGCATGTGTGGAGACCCTGGTGCCTTAAATAGTCCGGCTTTCCGGCAAAAGTAGCTGCAGCTCCAGCAAAGTGAAAGATTAGACCCCCATACATACCCCTAGGAAAGAGGCTGAATCCAGAGGCTGAACAGTGACAGCCTGCAGGCCCCACTTCCACAGCACCTCCCAAGATAAGACTCACTGGCTTGGAATTCCAGCCAGCCACTGGTAGCCGCATTGCATCTCTCTAAGAAGGAGCTGAGTTGTAGGGGAGGGCTGCCATCTTCGCTGTTCCGGGGCCTTAGCCTTTCTAGCCTTCAGGCTTTGAAGAGTCCAAGCCCACTGGGGCAGAAGGGATCCCCAAGCACAGCACAACACAGCTGCTCTAACAAAACGTGGCCAGACTGCTGCTTTAAGTGGGTCTCCAATCCCATGCCTCTTCACTGGACAGGATCTCCCAACTGGGGTCTCCAGCCACTCCCACTCATGTTCGCCCCTCAACAGAGATTTTATTTTTTTATTTAATTTATTAATTTATTTATTTTTGAGACGGAGTCTTGCTCTATCGCCCAGGCTGGAGAGCAATGGCGTGATCTCGGCTCACTGCAACCTCCCCCTCCCGGGTTCAAGCCATTTACCTGCCTCAGCCTCCCAGGTAGCTGGGACTACAGGTATGTGCCACCATGCCTGGCCAATTTTTGTTTGTATTTTTAGCGGAGATGGGGTTTCACCATGCTGGCCAGACTGGTCTTGAACTCCTGACTTCAAGTGATCTGCCTGCCTCGGACTCCCACAGTGCTGGGATTACAGACGTGAGCCACCGTGCTCTGCCTCAACAGATATTTTATTCCCCCTGGGGTGGCGCTCCCAGAGGGAGGGACAGGCTGCCATCTTTGCTGTTTGGGCAACTTAGCCAATTCAGCCTTCAGGCTTTGGAGAGTCTGAGCTGACCGGGGCAGAAGGGATCCTCCAGCACAGCGCAGCTGCTCTACCGAAACACGGCCAGACTGCTTTTTTAAGTGGGTCCCTAATCCCATTCCCCCTCACTGGGCAGGACCTCCCAACCAGGGCCTCCAGACACCCCCACTGGTGTTGTCTGGCAGACAGAGATTTGTAATCTCCCTGGGACAGAGCTCCCAGAGGGACGGGTAGGCCACCATCTTTGCTGTTTGGACAACTTAGCCATTCCAGACTTCAGACTTTGGAGTTTTTAAGGTGACCAGGGGTTGAAGCAGATCCCCAGCACTGCACAGCTGCTCTACCAAAACATGGCCAGACAGTATTTTTAAGTGGGCCCCCAATCCAGTTCCCCCTCAGTGGGCAGGACCTCCCAACTGGGGTCTCCAGTCACCTCCTACAGGTGCCTTTGGGCCTGCAACCTCCCTGGGACAAAGCTCCCAGAGGGAGGGGCAGGCTGCCATCTTTGCTGTTTTGTAGCCTTCACTGGTGATACTTCCAGGTACTGGAAAATCCAAGTTGACTAGGGACTGGAATGGGCCCCAAGCATACCATGGCAGCCCTGCAGAAAAGTGGCCAGACTGTTATGTGGATGCCCATTCCCATATCTCCTCACCAGGCAGGTCCACCACGCCCAGGCCTCCAGCCACCCCCAGCCAGAGCTATTGAGACAATAACAACTTGGCAATGCTCTGGACAGAACCTCCAGGAGCAACTGAAACCCTCTGCCACTATGTCTGCAATGGAACTAACTGCCCTTGCCATCCTTAGACAAAGGAGCAAAGACCCTAAGTGCCTTGTCCATATCTCCAACAAGCTGTGGTCAACCCAAGGAGAGGAGGCCAGTCCATCTCCCATAGGTTCCCCACACCCCTGACTGGTTGTCATAAGTCAGGGAACCCCTGGCACACATTTCCTTCTATAACCCTCCACCTTGGGCTGATTGCACTGAGCTATTGCTGACCTGCATCTCTCTGGGGTGGAGCCCCCAGGAGACAAGCAAATGACACTTTACAGATAGCAATGAAGAGCATTGAGATTCAGGAGATGGCAAAACCCAGTCTAAGGAAAATAAGAATCACAATAAAGCAATACAGGAGCTGAAGGATGAATAGCTGGTGTTAAAAAGAACCTAACAGGTCTGACAGAGCTCCATAACACAATACAATGATTTCACAATGCAAACACACATATTAACAGCAGAATAAACCAAGTAGAGGAAAGAATATCACTACTTGAAGACTAGTTCTCTGAAATAAGACAGACAGTTCTTAAAAGTACAGTTCTTATAAGTAAGAACATGTAGCAGTTGGCTTTCTGTTAAGAAACCAAAATTTGGTTAAGAATCAAATACTGCATGTTCTTACTTATAAGTGATAGCTAAATGATGAGGACACATGAACACATAGAGGGGAACAAGGCACACTGGGGCCTACTGGAAGGCAGAGTGTGGGAGAAGGGAAAGGATTAGGAAAATCAGGAAAAATAAATAATGGGTACTAGGCTTAATACCTGGATGATGAAATAATCTGTCCAACAAAGCCCCATGACATACATTTAACTGTGTAACAAACCTGCACATCCTGCATATGTACCACTGAACTTAAAATAAAAGTTAAAAAAAAGAATAAAAATTAATGAACAAAAGCTCTGAGAAGTATGGGAGTATGTAAAGGGGACCATACTATGAATCATTGGCATCCCTGAAAGGGAGGGGGAGAAAGCGAACAACTTGGAAAACATATTTCAGGATATCATTCATGAAGACTTCCCCAACCTTGCTAGAGAGGCCAACAGTCAAATTCAGGAAATACAGAGGACTTCTCCAAGATTCTACACAAGAAGATCATCCCCAAGACACATAATGATCAGAAATAAAAGAATGTTAAAGGCAGCTAGAGAGAAAGGGCAGGTCACCTACAAAGGGAGCCCCATCAGGCTAACAGCAGACCTCTCAGCTGAAACAAGCCAGAAGAGATTGGGAACTTCATATTCAATATTCTTATAGAAAAAAAATCTTTAACCAAGAATTTCATATTAAGCTTCCTAAGTGAAGGAGAAATAAGATGTTTTTCAGGTAAGCAAATTTGAGGGAATTCATGGCCACCAGATCTGCTTTACAAGAGATCTTGAAAGGAGCACAAAATATAGAAAGAAAAAACCAATACCAGCTAATACAAAATACACTTAAACACACAGTCTGGTGTTACCATAAAGCAACCACACAAACAAGCCAAAATAATAATCAGCTAACAGCACAATGACAGGATCAAATCCATACATATTAATACTAACCTTGAATGTAAACAGGCTAAATGTTCCACTTAAAAGGCAGAGTGAGGCTGGGCGTGGTAGCTCATGCCTGTAATTCCAGCATTTTGGGAGGTTGAGGAAGGTGGATCACTTGAGGCCAGAAATTCAAGACCAGCCTTGCCAACATGGTGAAACCCCATCTCTACTAAAAGTAGAAAAAAATTAGCTGAGTGTGGAGGTGCCTGCCTGAAATCCCAGCTAGTAGGGAGACTGAGGCATGAGAATCACTTGAACCCAGGAGGCAGAGGTTGCAGTAAGCTGAGATCATGCCACTGCACTGCAGCCTGGGTGACAGAGTGAGACTCTGTCAAAAAAAAGAAAGAAAAGAAAAAGGCATAGAATGACAAACTGAATAAAAAAGCAAGACCTAATGCCAATGGTATGCTGTCTTCAGGAGATCCATCTCACACATAATGATACTTATAGGCTCAGAATAAAGGGATGGAGGAAAACTTGCAATTACAGAAACATTAAACAACTACTCCTAAATGAAGTTTGGATAAATAATAAAATTAAGGCAGAAATTAAAAAGTTATTTGAAAATAATGAGAATAAAGATACAACATACCAGAATCTCTGGGACATAGCTAAGGCAGTGTTAAGAGGGAAATTCATAGCATTAAATACCCACATCGAAAAGTTAGATGTCAAATTAACACTCTGACTTCACAACTGAAAGAGAAGAAACCTCAAAGCTAGCAGAAGGTGAGAAATAACAAAATCAGAGCTGAACTGAAGGAATTGAGACAGAAAAAAAATTCAAAAGATCAACAAATCCAGGAGTTGGTTTTTTGAAAAAATTAATAAAATAGACCACTAGCTAGGCTAATAAAGAAGAAAAGACAGAAGATTCAAATAAACACAATTAGAAATGATGAAGGGAATGTTACACTGACCCCACAGAAATAAAAACAACCATCAGAAACTACTATGAACACCTCTGTGCACACAAGCTGGAAGTGATGGATAAGTTCCGGGACACATACACCCTCCTGAGACTGAGCCAGGAAGAAATTCATTCCCTGAATAGACCAATAACAAGTTCCAAAATTGAGTCAGTAATAAATAGCCTGACAACTGAAAAAATCCCAGGACCTGATGGATTCACAGCTGAATTCCACCAGATGTACAAAGAAAAGCTGGGGCCATTCCTACAGAAACTATTCCAAAAAATCAAGGACGAGGAACTCCTCCCCTTGTCTATGTGACCAGCATTATCTTTATACCAAAGCCTGGCAGAGACAAAACAAAAAAGAAAACTTCAGACAAATATCCTTGATGAACATCAATGGAAAAATTCTCGACAAAATACTTGCAAACCAAATCCGACAGCAAATCAAAAAGCTAATCCACCATGATCAAGTAGGCATCATCCCTGGATGCAAGGTTGCTTGAACATATGTAAAGGAATAAATGCAATTCATCACATAAACAGAACTAAAGAAAAAAAACACATGATTATCTCAATAGATGCAGAAAAGGCCTTCAATAAAATTCAATATCCCTTCATGTTAAAAAACTCTCAATAAACTAGATATTGAAGGGATATACCTCAAAATAATTAGAGACATCTATGACAAACCCACAGCCAATGTTGTAGTGAATGGGCAAAACCAGGAAGCATTCTGCTTGAAAGCTGGCACAAGAAAAAGATGCCCTCTCTCATCACTTCTGTTCAACATAGTATTGGAAGTCCTAGCCAGAACAATCAGGCAAGAGAAAGAAAGAAAGTCCATCCAAAAAGGAAGAGAGGAAGTCAAACTCTCTGAGTTTGCAGATGACATGATTGTATATCAAGAAAACCACATAGTCTTGGCCCCAAAGCTCCTCCAGCTGATAAACAACTTCAGCAAAGTTACAGGATACAAAATCAATGTACAAAAGTCACTAGCATTCTTATACACCAGCAATAGTGTATAGGCTCTCAAAAACACAAACAAACAAACAAACAAAACACAAAACCTGAGAGCCATATCAGAAAGGCAATGCCATTCACAGTTGCCACAAAAAGAATAAAATATCTAGGAATGCAGCTAACTAGGGGCAAGAAAGATCTCTACAATGAGAATTATAAAACACTCCTCAAGGAAATCAGAGAAGATGCAAACAAATGGAAAAATATCCCATGCTCGTGGATTGGAAGTATCAATATAATTAAAATGGCCATACTGACCAAAGTAATTTCCAGATTCAATGCTATTCCTATCAAACTCAATGACATTATTCACAGAAGTAGAAAAAAACTTTAAAAAATTCATATAGAACCAAAAAAGAGCACAAATAGGCAAGGAAATCCTAAGCAAAAAGAACAGAGCTGGAGGCATCATATTACCTGATTTCAAACTGTACTACAAGGCTAAAGTAACCAAAACAGCAGGATACCAGTACAAAAACAGGCACATAGACAAATGGAACAGAATAGAGAGCCTAGAAATAAGGTCACACATCTACCACCATCTGATCTTTGACAAAACTGACGAAAACAAGCAATGAGGAAAAGACTCCCTATTCAATAAATGGTGCTGGGATAATTGGCTAGACATAGACAGAAAATTGAAGCTGGAAACCTTGATATACAAAAATCACCTCAAGCTGGATTAAAGATGTAAATGTAAAATCCAAAACTATAAAAACCCTGGAAGACAATCTAGGCAATGATAGACTGGATAAAGAAAATGTGCTACATATACACCATGGAATACTCTGCAGCCATAAAAAGAATGAGATCTTTTGTTTTTTTTTTTTTTTTGAGGGAACATGGATGAAGCTGGGGACTATTATCCTTAGCAAACTAACACAGAAACAGAAAACCAAATATGGCATGTTCTTACTTATAAGTGGGAGCTTAATGATAAGGATTTATCAACGAAAGAAGGAAAGAACAGACACTGGAGCCTACCTGAGGGTGGAGGGTGGGAGGAGGAGAGAAGTAGGAAAGATTGGGTACTGGGATTAATACCTGGGTGATGAAATAATATGTAAAACAAACTCCCCGTGACATGTGTTTACCTATGTAACAAACCTTTACATGTACCCCCAAACCTAAAAGTTTTTCAAAAAAAGGAAGAACATCAAAGACTGAACAAATGAACACAAAATAAAATATTCTATTTTTATTAATTCTAATTTATCTAAAAGATGACTGCCTAAAGGAATAATAGTAACAATGTATTAACTGATTATAGCATATTACTGAAATAAATGACAACGATGTCATAAGAGGAATTGGAAATACTCAGCTATAAAGTACCACACCACATGTGAAGTGTTATTTTGTTACTTGCAAGATGGACTTAGGTTAGTAAAAATTTATATTGCAAATTCTATTGACAACCACTAAAAGATTTTTAAAAGAAACAATTGATATGCTAAAAGAGGAGATAAAATGCTCAATTTAAACTAGACAAAGCAAAAAAATAGGAAAAAAAGAAACAAAAACAAATGCAACAAGCAGAAAACAGATGAAAGTATCGTAGATATTAACCCCAATTTGTAAATAATTACTTTAATAGCAATACACCAATGACAAAACAGAAGTTATCTTTCAATATCAGCAAAAATATTAACTTTTCCCACATTGCTCTACAGATTCATCTCAATTTCAGTCAAGATTTCAGCACGATATTTTGTAGGAAACTGAACTTTGACAAAGGAGTAAAGGCAATTCAAAGCATAAAGGATACTCTTTTCAACTAATGATGATGCCACAACAGCTGGATGTCCATATACAAAACATTGGGCCTAATACAAGACCTTGCATCTTTTAAAAAAAAAACTCAAAGTGGATCATAAATCTAAATATAAAATGCCAAACTATAAAACTTCTAAAAGGAAACATAGGAGAAAATCTACATGACCTTGGGTTTGGTGATGAGTTTGTAGATTCAGCAGAAAACACATGATTCTTGAGAATAAATACTGATAAATTTGAATTCATTAAAATTTTAAAAAACTGATAATTTGAAAGTTGTGATTCAGAGAATGAAAAACAGGCAGCCACATATTGGGAAAAAATATTTGCAAAGCCCATATCTGATAAAGAATTTTATGCAAATTACATAAAAATTCTTAAAACTCAACAATAAGAAAACAAACAACCCAATTACAAAATTGACCAAATATCTGAAGAGATCTATCACCAAAGAAGATGGAATATAACTCTCTACTCCTGAAGTGTGGGCTAAGCATAATAACTTCCTTCCAAACACTAGAATATGTAAAGAGAGGAAAAAGAGGAACTTTACTGTGGAAAAACTTGACAAACTCTTGCTCTTCACATGGCCTTCTTCTCATGTTTGTCTATGTCTTCATTTCTGTCTCTTAGAAGGACACTAGTCATTAGATTTAGAGCCCACCTTAATTCAGGATGAATCTTATTTCAGGTCCTTCACTTAATTATATCTGCAAAGACCCTTATTCCAAATAAGGCACATTCTGAGGTGGCCCTATCTTTTAGGTAAGCACCATTCAAACCACTATAGTAATTATTGTTAAGTTCTGGCTCTGATTTAGAGCCCAGAGGTTTTGCCTGGTGAAGACCACAAGATTATTTTCTATGTATTAAGTGTCCTGAAAGAATTTGTATTTTTATCTTCTGCAAGGTAGCATAAACTAAACAGATGTTAACTTTTCCAGGAGGAAATACAGGCATACCTCAGAGAGATTGCAGGCTTGGTTCCAGACCACTATAATAAGGCAAATATGACAACAAAGTAAGCCACATTTTGTTTTGGCTTCTCAGTGCATATAAAAGTTATGTTTACATTATACTGTATTCTATTATGTGTGCATTATGTCTAGGAAATGTGTATAGCTTAATTAAAATATGCATTATTACTAAAAAATGCTAGCAATAATCTAAGCCTTCAGTGGATTGTTATCTTTTTGTTAGTGGAGTGCCTTGCTTCAGTGTTGATGGCTGCTGACTGATCAGAGTGGTGGTCCCTGAAGGCTGAGCTGGCTCTGGCAATTTCTTAAAATAAGACAACAATAAAGTTTGTCTCATTGATTGACTACCTTTCATGAAAGATTTCTCTGTAGCATATGATGCTGTTTGATAGCATTTTACCCACAGTAGAATTTCTTTCTAAATCAGAGTCCATCCTCTCAAATCCTGCCACTGCGTTATAACCCAAGTTTATGTACTATTCTAAATCATGTGTTGTCATTTCAACAATGTTCACAGCATCTTCACCAGGAGTAGTTTTCATCTCAAGAAACTACTTTCTTTGATCATGCATAAAAAGCAACTCTTCTTTCATTAAACTTTAGTCATGACACTGCAGCAATTCAGTCACATTTTTAGGCTTCACTTGTAATTCTTGCTGTCTTGCTTTGTCTACCACATCTTCAGTGACTTCCTCCACTGAAGTCTTGAACCTTTCAAAGTCATCTATGATGATTGCAATACACTTCTTTCAAAATGCTATTAATGCTGGTATTTTGACTTCCTCCTCCTAATCACAAATGTTTTTAATGGCACTTAGAATGGTGAATCCTTTCCAGAAAATTTTCGATTTACTTTGCCCAGATCTATCAGAGGAATCAGTAGCTATGGCAGCTATAACCTTACAAAATGTTTTTCTTAAATAATAGGACTTGAAAGTAAAAAAGTATTCCTTGATTCATTGGCTGCAGAATGAATATTGTGTTAGCAGGCATGAAAACAACATTAATCTCTTTGAAATGACTCCATCAGAGCTCTTGGGTAAACAGATTCATTGTCAAGGAGCAGTAATATTTTGAAAGGCATCTTATTTTTTTTTCCTGAGCAGTAGGTCTCAACAGTGGGCTTAAAATATTTAGTGAACCATGGTGTAAACAGATGCACTATTGGTCAGGCTTTGTTCCATTTATAAAGCACTGGCAGAGTAGATTTGGCATAATTCCTAAAGGCTCTAGAATTTTCAGAATGGTAAATGAGCATCGGCTTCAGCTTAAAATCACCAGTTGCGTTAGCTTCTAACAAGAGAGCCTGCCTGTTCTTGAAAGCATTGAAGTCGGGCATTAACATCTCATCTCTAGCTATGAAAGTCATGTATTAAATTTTCTTCCCATGTAAGGTTGTTTGTCTACATTGAACATCTGTTGGTTAGTGTAGCCACCTTCAATTATTCAATTAGCTAGATTTTCTGGATCACTTGCTGCAGCTTCTACATCAGTACTTGCTGCTTCATCTTGCACTTTTGTGTTATAGACACAGATTGAAAAACAAACAAAAATAAAACCAGAAAGCTCATGAACCAACCTCCGCTGGCTTCAGACTTTCTACTGTAGCTTTCTCATCTCTCTTGGCCTTCACAGAATTAAAGTTAGGGTCTTGTCCGGGATTAGGTTTTGGCTTAAGGGAATGCTATGGCTGGTTTGATGTTCTATGTTGACCACTAAAAGTTTCTTCATATCAGCAATAAAGCTGCTTTGCTTTATTTTCATTTGTGTGTGCACTGGAGTAGCACTTTCAATTTCCTTCAAGAACTTTATCTTTGCATTCACAACATTGCTAACTGTTTGTCACAGGAGACCTAGCTTTTGACCTGTCTTAGCTGTTGACATGCTTTCCTCACTAAGCTTAATTATTTCCAGCTTTTAAGTTAAAGTTAAAGAAGTGCTATTCTTGCTTTAACTTGAACTCTTAGAGGCCATTGTGGGGTTAATTGGCTAATTTCAATATTGTTGTGTCTCAGGAAATAAGTAGGCTGGGGGAGAAGGAGAGAGATGGGGGAAATACACACAACATTCATTGATTAACTTTGCTGTCTTACCTGGATACAGTTCATGGTGCCCCAAAACAATTACAATAGTAACATCAAAGATCATTGATCACAGACCACCATAACAGATGTAACAATAATGAAAACATCTGAAATACTATGAGAGTTACCAAAACATGAAACAGAGACATGAAGTGAGCACACACTGTTGGGAAAATGGTGCCAAAAACTTGCTTTATGAATTGCCACAAACCTTCAATTTGTAAAAAGCGCAATATCTGCAAAGTGAATCACAATAAAATAAGGAATGCCTGTAATAAACAGAACACTTTTCTAAAGGTAATAAACCCAAGATAACAATTTGATAAGCATACTATCTATATTTTATACTAGCACTTAACAACTAATTCTTGTCAATATAAAAAATGTAAAGGAACTCCCAGTAAAATAAAACAGTTACCTGATACAATGGAAGCCAATTCATCTTAACTGCAAAGCTGAATGAGAAATTGTGTGTTTAATCAGTAATTTCTATGAATTTTGATCTTACTGATAAGAAGCCTTTCATGACTTGGTTGCTAGTCTACACCAACCTCAGTTTGGATAATCTCTGATCCTTACTAAATACTTTCCCCTCCCACCCCTGAAGTTAATAAACTCATTTGGAACAAAAACTTTTAGTAGGAGTTTTGGATATTTGAGAGACATAGTTATCTTCAAAGTCTGGTATGCTTCTCTGTCAATGGAAGTTGGTGGCAACAGGTTTCTCTGCTTAAGACTTAATTGAGATGAAGAATCAGGAAGACCCTGAAGAATTAGCATTCTGTCTGGATAGGGGAAAAATCATATTCAGGGTAATCAAAGAATTTTTTTGGGGAAGAAAAAAAGGCAATACTTCGGAATGCCAAAAAAAGAGTGTATTATATATAGTCAGTAAGCCATGGCTATGATCAAAAACACTTACTGATGACAGAAATAATAGACCACCTACTGAAAGCAAAATAAAACAAAAATGGATGTCCTGTAAGAAAGATAAATGGAAGGGCTCAGTCCTAAAAGGCTGGCCAGCATTTGAGAGATAGTGGTTTGAACATTTTGCGTGTAAAGAATTTAAAACATAAACTTCTCAGAGTCACTTTGTATTAATGGAAGAGCTGTCACTTGAACCAAAGTCTCCCAGCTTTTAGCATGGTACTCCTTCTACTGATCACTCTGTTTTTCCATGCTGTGGCTACTTCACACCTTTCCAAAGAGGAAGACCATTTCCTCTCCCCAATGCCCATTGATATCCCCTCCGGTACCCCAGGGAAGGTAATCTCAACATTTACTAAACTATTTGCTGGTTGTTAAATGTATGCTTATTCTTTCACATACATAGTCATCACAGATGTCAGTTGAAATCAACCTGTCCTTTGACATACACATATAATTCCTTAAAATTGGTTCAAATCTACTAATCTATGTCTGATGGGAAGTAAAAAATCCTCTTATAATTTTCAAAAATTCACTAGAAGTTTTATTTATTTTTATTTATTTTTATTTTTTAAATTATTATTATACTTTAAGTTTTAGGGTACATGTGCACAATGTGCAGGTTAGTTACATATGTATACATGTGTCATGCTGGTGCGCTGCACCCATTAACTCATCATTTAGCATTAGGTATATCTCCTAATGCTATCCCTCCCCCCTCCCCCCACCCCACAACAGTCCCCAGAGTGTGATGTTCCCCTTCCTGTGTCCATGTGTTCTCATTGTTCAATTCCCATCTATGAGTGAGAACATGCAGTGTTTGGTTTTTTGTCCTTGCGATAGTTTACTGAGAATGATGATTTCCAATTTCATCCATGTCCCTACAAAGGACATGAACTCATCCTTTTTTATGGCTGCATAGTATTCCATGGTGTATATGTGCCACATTTTCTTAATCCAGTCTATCATTGTTGGACATTTGGGTTGGTTCCAAGTCTTTGCTATTGTGAATAGTGCCACAATAAACATACGTGTGCATGTGTCTTTTGTGTGCTTCCTTCTAGTTCTGATTTCTTGATTTCACTTCACCTCCCTTCACCTTACTTCCTGCGGCTATTGTCTTTTTTTAATCTCACTCCAACACAGAAGAGGAACTCAGCCTATTTTCCTCATTTGCCACAAAGCAGCAGTCCAGCAGATACTTGTTTTTTTTTGTTTTGTTTTGTTTTTGAGATGGAGTCTCTGTCTCCCAAGCTGGAGTGCAGTGGCACGATCTTAGCTCACTGCAAGCTCCACCTCCCGGGTTCACGCCATTCTCCTGCCTCAGCCTCCCGAGTAGCTGGGACCACAGGCACCACCATGCCTGGCTAATTTTTTGTATTTTTAGTAGAGACAGGGTTTCACCGTGTTCGCCAGGATGGTCTCGATCTCCTGACCTTGTGATCCGCCCGCCTCGGCCTCCCAAAGTGCTGGGATTACGGGCATGAGCCACTGCGCCCGGCCAGATACTTGTTTTTAATAGCAGAATTTGTAGGAGGAAAGGATAAAGAAAGGTTACATTACAGCACCACACTGCAAACTGTTTCTATATTAATATCTGATAATTCTTAAAATTCTTTAACCATCACCACTCATTACAATCTCTCATTGTACCAAATTTCTCCATAGGTTGTCATCTATGTCATGTTACTCAACCTCTTCCTGCAGCTCTTCCTCTCTTATTTTCTCTACTTCCAGAGGACCACCAAAATCCAGGTTAATTTTTATGCAGAGAAACTTAAAATCTCTTTGCATATTTATTACTCTATAAACAAGGACCTGGGGTGTGCAGGAGGGAGAGGAAGGGGGAGCTCCACATTACAACACTGTGGCCTAAATAGGCATTTTGTTATGGAAAAGATAATTTGCTCCAAAGAGGAGGGACAAGTGGTTGAAGAAAGAAATTTCTTTAAATGACATTGTTTTTGTGATTTTTTTTAAATATATCACATCATAAAATTCTGAGACAAGAACCTAAGATAAAATCCTAAAACCGGGATTTTTTTCTCATCAAGTAAAATAGGTAGACCAGAATTTGACTTCAGTTCTCTGTACAGGTACCTACAAAGGGTGGATTCAGATTTTGAATACATGAATATTTAGTTAGAATGAGAAAAGATGATTTTGTATAAGCGGTCTGTGCCAATGAGAGAGAAGTTTTATTAGCTTCTCATTACATCCACCTCTGAGCCTAACCAGAACCTTAAGTCTATAAGTTCATGTAAGGCTCAGCCAGATGCGTACATTTAACTACAATAAAAATAAGTCATCTTCTCAACTGATCTAACCCAGCGCACCCAGGTGCCCTATTGTACTTACAGAAAGCTATTCTGTATACAACTTTGACACTGATTAATTTTTAAAAAGTAAATTAAAAATTATCTCAGTTGGAATAGAACTTAACATTAGTACAACCCCCCTCCCCGTGCTGGCCTTGCTTTTAAAGGCCTTGTTTAGTGAACAATCTTCTTAATTAACTGATTTTCAACAAAGGTCCCAAAACAATGGAGAAAAGACAGTGCTTTCAATAAATGGTACAGGAAATACTGGAGATACATGAAAAATAATGAAGTTCGACATCATGTACAGAATTAGAATAGATGGAAGACCCAAGTGTAAGAGCTAAAACTATACAATTCTCAGAAAAAGATGAAGTAAATCTTCATAACATTGGATTAGGCAATGATTTCATAGACATGCACTAAAAGTACGGGCAACAGAAAAGAAAACAGATAAATTGGAATTCATCAAGATTAAATACTTTTGTGCATCAAAGGACACTAACAAGAGAGTGGAAAGACAACCTACAGAAAGGGGGGAAATATTTGCATATCATACATCTCAATATCTGATAAGAGATTAATATCCAGAATATGTAAAGAACTCCTACAACTAACTTTTTTAAAAAGCAAAAAAAATTCCAGCAGTTAAAATGTGAGCAAATAACTCAAATATGTATTTCTCTCATGAAAATATACAAATAGCCAATACAAGCACATGACATGATGTGCAGCATCACCAGCCATCAGGCAAATACAAATCAAAACCACAATAAGATAGCACTTCTTTGGCATTAAGATCATTATTATATTAATAGCAACAGAAACAATAGAAAATAGTAAGTGTTGGGGAGGAAGTGGAGAAATTAGAACCCTTGTGTGTAACTGATGGGAATGTAAAATGATACAGCAACTGTGAAAAACAGTCTGGTGGTTCTTCAAACAGTTAAAAATAGAATTACCATATAATTCAGCAATGCTACTCCTGGGTATATACCCAAAGAATTGAGAACAGAGAATCAAACTGACACTTGTACACCAATGTTCATAGCACACTCACAGAAGCCAAAAGGTAGAAACAACCCAAATGTCCATCAAAAGATGAACGAATAAATAAAATCTGCTACATACACAATGAAGTATTATTCTACCTTAAAAAGAAATGAAATTCTGGTACATGCTGCAACATGGAAGAACTCTAAAAACATTATGCTATGTGAAGTAAGCCAGACACAAAAAGACAAATATTTTATGATTCATTTAAATGAAATGTTTAGAGTAGGCAAATCCATAGAGACAGAAAGCAGGTTAGTGCTTGCCCAGAACTGGCAGTCAAGAAGAAATGGAGAGTTATTATTTAGTAGGTACACATTTCCTGTTTGAGATTATGAAAATGTTATGGAAATAGTGATGGTTATACAACACTATGAATGTACTTAACATCACTGATGTACACTTAGAAATTGTTAAAATGATACATTTTATATTCTGTATATTTTATCACAATAAAAATTAAGTATCTGGGAAGGTTTTTTTAATTTTTCCTGCCATTTTTCTGTAAATCCAAAATTATGTCAAAAGAAAAGGTCGTAAGAATAAAAGAAAGCCTAATAGTTTAGGATGATGTCATCACAATAGGTGGTGCATATCTCCTTTGACAAGAGCACATAATTCTACAGGGCTAATCCCAAATCTCTCCATTAAAGGACTATCTCTACCAAACTTGCCCCCAAATGAATGCTGCTTCCACTTCAGGGTGATCTTTGTTTTCTGTTCAATTGCGTATCTCTTTCTCTCCTGGGGCTTCTCTTCTACCTAGGAGTTCTACAGTGCCGCCAGCTGGTGCACATGGATTGAAACAAAAGAGTCTTAGGATGGCTTAACAATGCCCTCTCCATAGCCAATAGACAGACTGTAGACTTCAGTTTTATATGGATATAGAAAGACCTTATTGTCTTTGTCCAAGTGCTGTAGAACAAGGGGCTTTAACCATAGGTGAGGTTGATATGTAAGATTTCTCTGGAACCAGGAGAAATACTATAAAATTCATATTAATCATATGTTAACATCTGACTAACTCCACATAGGGCTTATTACTGATAGGGCTTGCAAATATGGGTTATTTACATATGATATTGCAATGAAAGATCTTACATGGTGAATTCTTTTTCCTAACTTACTTTTTTGGTTCTGTCAACTCTATTCCAGGGACATAAAAAAGGTTAGTTTATTGAGTGTAATGAGCGAAGGTTGTGAAGCCCTATCTGTTCTTTTTTTCCTTTCATACCTAGTCCCTGGGCATTTTACCCTTATACTCAAAAAATTCTTCCTGTGGAGATGGATGTGGCTAATGACAAATGCATTGATTATTTCTGTTGGTCTATGATTTGGTTTTCCTGAGTCTCTATCATTCCTCTTCGGGTAAGAAATAGAAAACTTGAATTAATAGGTGTAAATATTACTTTTTTGTGTCATATCCTCCCCAATCCCTGGTTATCTGTTCATAAGAAAGGGGTCAAACCCCTGTTTGTTCAATGTACTTGAAGCTGTCATCTCAGATGCTGAGGCTCAATCTCATGGACTTACCCCCTTTTAAGGCAGAGATGGGTGTGTAATCATTTTGCGCTCATCCACTTAATTTTATTTTGTAGGAATAGAAGGAATACAACTTTCTTCCAGCCAATTGTGACTGGAAGTACACATTCATCTATAATTTGCTAAACCAACGTGTTCCCTTTCAAATGAAGCATATTTAGTGAGTTTTTTTCTCCTTTCTCTAAAATGAGATAATCATAGCAAGAGTTGTTTTTGAGAGAACAGAAAGTTATATTCATTATGCTGCTTTACAAACAAGAAAATTAACACAGGGAGATGAAATGACTGACTCAAGGTCACATAGTGAGTCAGTGGCAGGGCTGGAAATAAAATGCAAATAATATAGAATAGGCATGCTATTATCCTTTCTGCTTTGAAAAATTTTTCCTCCCCTCACCTCCCTCATTTTTTATTGTACAGATTTAGGGTATACAAAAAGATATTTTGATATACATATACATGGTGAAATGATTACTACATGTACACAACTAAAGATACCCATCACCTTCCATAGTTACCTCTTTCCCGCATGCATGCGCGCATGCATGCATGTGTGTGTATGTGTGTGTAACAGCACCTAAAATCTACTCTTAGCAAATTTTAAATATAAAATTTAATATTATTAACTATAGTCCTGCTGTACATTAAATCCCTAGACTTATTTATCTTACATAACTGAACGTTTGTACTCTTTGACTTACATCTCCTCATTTTTTCCCCCTCCCTTTCCCTAGTAACTAACCACTGCTCTATTCTCTGTTTCTTTGTATTTGACTTAAAAATATTCCATATGTGAGATGGCACAGTATTTTTCTTTCTGCATCTGGCTAATTTCACTTAGCATAATGTCCTCTAGCTCGATTCATGTTGTCACAAATGGCAGTATCTTTTTAAAGGCTGAGTAATATTCTATTTTGTGTGTGTATGTGTGTGTGTATCACAATATCTTTATTCATCCATCGACAGACACTTAGACTATTTTCATATCTTGGTTATTGTGAATTATATTGTAAGAAACATGAAAGTGCAGGTATCTCTTTGAGGTATTGATTTCATTTCCCCTAATACCCAGAAAGGGACTGCTGCATTATATGGTAGTTCAATTTTTATTTTTTTGAGGAACCACCATACTTTTTTGCATAACGTATGTCCAAATTATAGTTCCACAAATAGTTTACAAGGGTCTTCCTTTCTCCAAATCCTCAACTCCATATCTTTCATTTTTTGGCAGTAGCCATCATAACAGATATGAAGTAACGTATCATTGTGGTTTTGATTCCCATTTCCTCAATGATTAATAATATCAAGCACCTCTTCATATACTTGCAGGCCATTTTTATGTCTTCTTTGAATAAGTATCTATTCAGATTCTTTGCCCATTTTAAAATTTGATTTTTTTTTTTTTGGCTAGTGAGTAGTGTGAGTTCCTTATATGTTTTGAATATTAGCCCTTATCAGATATATGGTTCACAAATATTTTCCCCCAATCCATAGGCTGCCTTTTGATTTTTTTGATTGTTTCCTTTGCTGTGCAGAAGCTTTTTTAGTTTGTTGTAGTCCCACCTGCTTATTTTTGCTTTTGTTGCCCGTGCTTTTAGGGTGATATTCAAAAATGACATTGCCAAAGTCAGTATCAAGGACCTTTCCCCCTAAGTTTTCTTCTAGGAGTCTTTTTTTTTAATACTTTAACTTTTAGAGTACATGTGCACAATGTGCAGGTTTGTTACACATGTATACATGTGCCATGTTGGTGTGCTGCACCCATTAACTCGTCATTTAACATTAGGTTTATCTCCTAATGTTATCCCTCCCCCCTCCCCCCACCCCACAACAGTCCCCAGAGTGTGATGTTCCTCTTCCTGTGTCCATGTGTTCTCATTGTTCAATTCCCACCTATGAGTGAGAACATGCGGTGTTTGGTTTTTTGTCCTTGCAATAGTTTGCTGAGAATGATGGTTTCCAGCTTCATCCATGTCCCTACAAAGGACATGAACTCATCATTTTTTGTGGCTGCATAGTATTCCATGGTGTATATGTGCCACATTTTCTTAATCCAGTCTGTCACTGATGGACATTTGGGTTGTTTCCAAGTCTTTGCTATTGTGAATAGTGCCAAAATAAACATATGTGGGCATGTGTCTTTATAGCAGCATGATTTATAATCCTTTGGGTATATAGCCAGTAATGGGATGGCTGGGTCAAATGGTATTTCTAGTTCTAGATCCCTGAGGAATGGCCACACTGACTTCCACAATGGTTGAACTAGTTTACAGTCCCACCAACAGTGTAAAAGTGTTCCTATTTCTCCACATCTTCTCCAGCACCTGTTGTTTCCTGACTTTTTAATGATTGCCATTCTAACTGGTGTGAGATGGTATCTCATTATGGTTTTGATTGGCATTTCTCTGATGGCCAGTGATGATGAGCATGTTTTCGTGTGTCTTTTAGGAGTTTTATGGTGTCCCATCTTACATTTGGGGCTTTAGTCCATTTTGTGTTGATTTTTGTATATGTTGTAAGATAAGGGCCCAGTTTCATTCTTCTGCATGTGGAGATCCCGTTTTCCTAAGACCATTTATAGCAAGATTCTGATGAATATTTTCCACATGAAGATGAAATCAGCTCTTCTTTCCTTATCTCCTGAAAGCAGATCATCATGAGTGGTATTTTCAGAACATTCTAATTATTTTTTATGTTACTAATTGTTTCCCTGGAAGAGTTTGTGCACCGGTCAGAGTTCCCATTTGAAGGAAAGCCAGAAATGGTAGCTGTTTTGGGAAATATACCATGTGGGAAAAGAGTAGCTCATTTCTGAGCAGATAGTACAGAAATATTAAAGCTTTTAAAACTACTATTTTATAACTTTTAAATATCTAATGTCATAATTAATCTCATTCAACATTTATAAAACTTTATGAGGTAGCTTTTTTTTTAATAAAAAATCCCATTTTACAAATGAAGAAACTGAGGCTCATGGAAGTATATAACTTCCTGAAGTTCACACAGTTAGAAAGTGCCTAGCCAAGGCTGTTAGCTCTGCAGCATCATCTCTTCTTCTGGCAAATAGGCCTCGGACCTTTTCTCATTCTCATAAAGTAGGGATGATGGTGTTCCCTTTGTGCAGGTAAACCAGCTCTCCTTTCTCTGGCTCTAGGAATTTCTGCTATTTGAAAAATCATTTCTCCCATTTTCTAACACCCCTCGCTCTTCCCACCCTAACTCTCTCTCCCCATAAAGAACCCTTTAGTCTATCTCTACTACTGTTTTTCTAGGTTGGGAGCATCCACCTAACTGAACTCAGCAACTACTTGACTGTGCCATTCCTCCCAAGTAAACATGGAGAGCTGGGAGGACTCTTGGGGACTGCAAAAGTCCTAGAAAGGGAAAGACACCTACCACCTGGCTTCCTACACTCTTCTTTGAAGGACAAAGTCTTTGTTCCAGCTGATAGGATTCAAGTTTATATATAAACGAATAGAAATGCTTTTTCCTCCTTGAGCACTTGTTTCAGGTGTTGTGACTGCACCACTTCCTGTAACTTCTCATTTCCTGTTTTCCTCTAAGAAAGCCTAACATGTTAGACAAGGAAACAGACTCTATGTCTGCATGAGGGTACAGCCTCTCTAATACTTACTATCTGTGTTTCCAGATCTTGGGAAAAAGTGAATATGAAGGACTACTATCTTCTCAGAAAACTGACATAATTCCCTACATAAGGCCACGGTGGGCTTCGAAATGGAAGAGATAGATAAGGGCCTCCGTTTCTTGACCTTGCTCCTTTAATGTGGAACCTAAAGACATCCAAGTGCATATCAGTTGAGCAAGTCTGTTAGTGGAGATCAGAAGCGCCAGCTCATGACTAAGCCACTTGGAGAGTTTACCACAGCAAGGAGGTTTTGACTGTTATACCACTTTACATGGTTTTTATTCTTATTCATACATTTGTTTCATATATGTCCATAATAGTTCATTGGTTAAGGCTATAGATCATAAAGAATATTCATGTTGAAATATAAGCTAATGAAGAGGGGCACATGTTCTCAGAACCTCCTGAGGGCTGTGTCATGGGCAAAAAAATTATATTTTAAAGAAAAAAGTTAATGAGGAACATAAAAATGATCACTTAGAAAATCCATGTGATGATTAAAATTAAAATTAAAAATAATTATAAACATTTTAAATTTTCAAAAAGTAAAGTTATAAAACTATATAGTAGATACTATGTATTCACCATGCCATATTTGTCATAATTGTTTCCTACCTCTTTTTTTATAAGTAGTAATATTTATAGATGTAGTCAGAAATTCACCTCCATCCTTTCCCCTTCCTTACTTCCTCCTTTCTCAGAGGTAACTACTATATTAAGTGTATATAGATTATTCCTTTGCATGTTTATACCTTAGTACATATGTCTATATCTATAAATATTCTATCTTAAGTTTATGTATGTATTCTATTTCTAAAATTTTTCCATATTGTCAAAAATATCTTAATCTAAAAAATATTTTATAGTACATCAAGATGTTAACACTTAACTAAACCCTAGTAAATTAAGCACTTGAAAACTCAGCATGAATATTATTAAATAAAATTTTGTAGGCTCTAAGTGCCAGAAACAAAAATCAAAATCCTCAAAGAAATTTGTGTACATTTCTGAGATAATATAAAGTAGTTAAATTTCAATCTTCATTTTAATGCATATATTTTTATCCCCAAACTTCACAGATACCTTATTTGAGTCCCTGATTTCCTAGCTTATGGCCCAATTCTAGGTGAAGAGCACCACCTTAACTCCCAACAACCAGGAACTCCCTGTATTGAGAACTGTGCAACTTCATCATCAAGAGCTCAACAGCAAGATCTCCATTCTGTCATGAGCCAAGATGTCTCCATCTCACAACTATGTTGAACTCCACAACCATCTAAATCAGTTAATGTCCTTAGTCTACTGATGATACCCAAGCCCCTAAACACATGTCGGAAATTGATTCCTCCCATGGGTCCACAAGTATGCTTATCTTATAGTCCTAACATACACTGCCATGATTTCCTTACACACATAAGGTAATAAAATGTCCTTCAGGAGAACTTAGGGCCTTTCTTTGAAGGGGAAGGGCAGTGGAGTAGGAAATAGAATAATTAAAAGAGAAAGGAAAGATCCAGTAATGAAAACAATAGATCAAAAGGTAAACAAATTAGTTTTTTAACCATATCCTGGTTCAGTTAATATTTACCATCTATGACTTTGTGTTTTGTTGCTAGAACAAAGACCTTGCCTGTAACAACACAGTATAAGAAGCCAAACAGTGAGTGTCTCTCCACTGTGATAACTGCTGCTATCCCTTTCAGTACTCCTGAAAACCCATGGAGAGTGTGATGGAGAGGCATCTTCTGGGTATCCTGCTCCTCACCACTCTCTCGAGATATGTGACAGTGAGGTAGGAACTGAGCTAATGAGCTAATTGTGAAGTTTCCTCCACATCCCAAGAGAACTAGAATATAAGACCTATTGTTGGTTTTGTTGCTGCTGCTGCTACAGTTTCAGAAAGGTATGAATGAAGGTTGGCATATGAGTAACCTATTATTCCAAAACAATCTGCCACAAAATTTAACAGCTTGAAACAACAAATATTTATTAACTCTGGTTTTCTATGGGTCTAGAAATATAGAGTAGCAGGGCTAGTGATTCTGAATGAAGATCTTTCATGAAGTTGAAGTCAATAAATGAGCGCTGTAGTCTCATCTGAATGCTTGACTGGAGAAGAATCTGCTTCCAAGCTCACTTACGTGGTTGCTGTCAGGATTCAGCTCTTTACACGATGTTGGATTGAAGGCCTAATTTTATCACTTACTATGGGCCATAAGTCTCCCTTAGTTCCTGGCCACATGGGTCTTCCCATAGAGCAGCCTGCAACATGGCAGCTGGCTTCTGCAATGATGAGTGATTTGACATAGGGAGAGAAAGTGCCCAGCACAGAAGGCTCAGCCTTTTCATAATCTAATCTTAGAAATCACATACTTCACTCCCACTGTATTCTATTCATTAGAAGTGAATCAGCCCAGCATCAGGCCAGTGCCACTCTGGAATGAAGCTTTCAGAGGAAGGAGCAGGCAGCAATCTTTGCTGTTCTGCAGCGTCTACTGGTGATACCCCAGCAAAGAGGTTCTGGAGTGGACCTCCAGCAAACTGCAGCAGACAGGCCTACAGAAGAGGGGCCTGATGGTTAGAAGAAAAACTAACAAACAAAGCAACAGCATCAACATCAACATCAACATCAAGAATCCCCACACAAAAACCCCATCCAAAAATCATCATCCTCAAAGATCAAAGGTAGATAAATCCATGAAGATGAGGAAAAACTAAGGCAAAAACACTGAGAATTCCAAAAACCAGAATGCCTCTACTCCTCCAAATGATCGCAAATCCTCTCCAGGAAGGGCACAAAACTGGACGGAGAATGAGACTGACGAATTGACAGAAGTAGGCTTTGGAAGGCGGTAATAACAAACCCCTCTGAGCTAAAGGAGCATATTCTAACCCAATGCAAGAAAGCCAAGAACCTTGATAAAAGATTACAGGAACTGTTAACTAGAATAACCAGTTTAGAGAGGAAAATAAATGACCTGATGGAGCTGAAAAACACAGCACGAGATCTTCGTAAAGCATACACAAGTATCAATAGCTGAATTGATCAAGTAGAAGAAAGGATATCAGAGACTCAAGATCAACTTACTGAAATAAGGTGTGAAGCCAAGATTAGAGAAAAAAAGAATGAAAAGGAATGAACAAAGCCTCCAAAAATATGGAACTATGTGAAAAGACCAAACCTATAATTGATTGGTGTACCTGAAAGTAACAGGGAGAATGGAACCAAGTCAGAAAACACACTTCAGGATATTATCCAGGAGAACTTCCCCAATCTAGCAAGACAGGCCAACGTTCAAATCCAGGAAATACAGAGAACACTACCAAGATACTCCTCAAGAAGAGCAACCCCAAGACACACAATTGTCAGATTCTCCAAGGTTGAAACAAAGGAAAAAATATTAAGGGCAGCCAGAGAGAAAGGTAAGGTGACTACAAAGGGAAGCCCATCAGACTAACAGCAGATCTCTCTACAGAAACCCTACAAGCCAGAAGAGAGGAAGAGAGTGGGTATCAATATTCAACATTCTTAAAGAAAATAATTTTCAACCCAGAATTTTATATCCAGCCAAAAGCTTCGTAAGTGAAGGAGAAATAAAATCCTTTCAAGACAAGCAAATGCTGAGGGATTTTGTCACCACCAGACTTGCATTACAAGAGCTCCTGAAGGAAGCACTAAATATGGAAAGGAAAAACTGTACCAGCCACTGCAAAAACACCAAAATATAAAGACCGATGATACTGTGAAGAAACTACATCAACTAATGTTCAAAATAACCAGCTAGCATGATGATGACAGGATCAAATTCACAAATAACAATATTAACCTTAAATGTAAATGGGCTAAATACCCCAATTAAAAGACACAGATTGGCAAATTGGATAAAAAGTCAAGACCCATTGGTCAGGAGACTGATCTCACATGCAAAGACAAACATAGGCTCAAAATAAAGGGATGGAGGAATATTTACCAAGCAAATGGAAAGGAAAAAAAAAGCAGAGGTTGCAATGCTAGTTTGTGATTAAACAGACTTTAAACCAACAAAGATCAAAAGAGACAAAGAAGGGCATTGCATACTGGTAAAGGGATCAATGCAACAAGAAGAGCTGACTATCCTACATATATATGCACCCAATACAGGAGCACCCAGATTCATAAAGCAAGTTCTTAGAGACCTACAAAGAGATTTAGACTCTCACACAGTAATAGTGGGAGACTTTAACACCCCACTGTCAATATTAGATCAACGAGACAGAAAATTAACAAGGGTATTCAGGACTTGAACTCAGCTCTGGACCAAGCGGACCTAATAGACATCTACAGATCTCTCCACCCCAAATCAACAGAATATACATTCTTCTCAGCATCACATTGCACATATTCTAAAATTGACCACATAATTGGAAGTAACACACGCCTCAGCAAATACAAAAGAACAGAAATCATAACAAACAATCTCTCAGACCACAGTGCAATCAAATTAGAACTCAGGATTAAGAAACGCTCTCACAATGGTGCAACTACATGGAAAATGAACTACCTGCTCCTGAGTGACTATTGGGCACATAACGAAATTAAGACACAAATAAAGAAGTTCTTTGAAATCAATGAGAATAAAGAGACAATGTATTAGAATCTCTGGGACACAGCTAAAGCAGTGGGAAATTTATAGCACTAAATACCCACAACAGAAAGCTGGAAAGATCTAAAATCAACACCCTAACATCACAGTGAAAAGAACTAGAGAAGCAAGAGATAACAAATTCAAAAGCTAGCATAAGACAGGAAATAACTAAGGTCAGAGCAGAAGTGAAGGAGATAGAGACACGAAAAGCCCTTCAAAAAATCAATGAATCCAGTAGCTGGTTCTTTGAAAAAATGAACAAAATAGATAGACTGCTAGCTAGACTAAAAAAGAAGAGAGAAGAATTAAATAGACAAAATAAAAAATGATAAAGGGGATATCACCACTGATTCCACAGAAATACAAAATACCATCAGAGAATACTATAAACACCTCTAAGCAAATAAACTGGAAAACCTAGAAGAATTGCATAAATTCCTGGACACATACACCCTCCCAAGACTAAACCAGGAAGAATCCCTGAATAGACCAATAACAAGTTCTGAAATTGAGGCAGTAATTAATAGTCTACCAACCAAAAAAAGCCCAGGACCAGATGTATTTGCAGCCGAATCCTACCAAAGGTACAAATAGGAGCTGGTACAATTTCTTCTGAAACTATTCCAAACCACAGAAAAAGAGGGACTCTTCCCTAACTCATTTTATGAGTCCAGTGTCATCCTGATACCAAAACCTGGCAGAGACACAACAACAAAAAAAGGAAATTTCAGGCCAATATCCCTGAAGAACATCGATGTGAAAATCTTCAATAAAATACTGGCAAACCAAATCCAACAGCACATCAAACAGTTTATCCACCATGAACAATTTGCCTTCATCCCTGGGATGCAAGGCTGGTTTAACATATGAATATCAATAAATGTAATCCATCACATAAATAGAACCAATGACAAAAACCACATGATGATCTCAATAGATGCAGAAAAGGCCTTTGATAAAATTCAACGTCCTTTATGCTAAAAATTCTCAATAAACTAGGTATTAATGGAGCATATCTTAAAATAATAAGAGCAATTTATGACAAACCCATAGCCAATATCATATTGAATGGACAAAAGCTGGAAGCATTCCCTTTGAAAACTGATCAATTTTCAAGGGCATCAAGGATGCCCTCTCTCACCACTCCTATTCAACACACTATTGGAAATTCTAGCCAGGGCAATCAGGCAAGAGAAAGAAATAAAGCATATTCAAATAAGAAGACAGAAAGTCAAATGGTCTGTGTTTGCAGACGACATGATTGTATATTTAGAAAGTCCCATCATCTCAGTCCAAAAACTCCATAAGCTGATGAGCTACTTCAGCAAAGTCTCAGGATACAAAATCAATGTGCAAAAATCACAAGCATTCCTATACACCGACAATAGACAAGCAGAGAGCCAAATCATGAGTGAACTCCCATTCATAATTCCTACAAAAAGAATAAAATACCTAGGAATACAACTTACAAGGGACACAAAGGACCTCTTCAAAGAGAAGTACAAACCACTGTTAAAGGAAATAAGAGAGGACACTAACAAATGGAAAAGCATTTCTTGCTCATGGATAGGAAGAATCAATATCGTGAAAATGGCCATACTGCCCAAAGTAATTTATATATTATATGCTATTCCCATAAATCTATCAGTGGACTTTCTTCACAGAATTAGAAAAAACTACTTTAAATTTCATATGGAACCAAAAAAGAGCTTGTATAGCCAAGACAATCCTAAGCAAAAAGAACAAAGCTGGCGGCATCATGCTACCTGTCTCCAAACCATACTACAAGGCTACAGTAACCAAAACAGCATAGTACTGGTACCAAAACAGACACATGGACCAATGGAACAGAACAGAGACCTCAGAAATAACACCACACATTTACAACCATCTGATCTTCAACAAACCTGACAAAAAAAGCAATAAGGAAGGGATTCTGTATTTAATAAATGGTGCTGGGAAAATTGGCTAGCCATATGCAGAAAATTGAAACTGGACCCCTTCCTTACACTTTTACAAAAATTAACTCAAGATTGATTAAAGACTTAAATGTAAAACCCAAAACCATAAAAATCTTAGAAGAAAACCTAGGCAATACCATTCAGGACATAGGCATGGGCAAATACTTCATGACTAAAACACCAAGAGCAATTGCAACAAAAGCCAGAATTGACAAATAGTACCTAATCAAACTAAGGAGCTTCTGCACAGCAAAAGGAACTATCATCAGAGTGAACAGACAACCTACAGAAGGGAGGAAAATTTTTACAAGCTACCCATCTGACAAAGGTCTAATATCCAGAATCTACAAAGAACTTAAACAAATTTAGAAGAAAAAAACAACCCCATCAAAAAGTGGGCAAAGGATATGAACAGACACTTCTCAAAAGAAGGCATTAATATGGTCAACAAACATATGAAAAAAAGCTCATTGCCACTCATCATCAGAGAAATGCAAATCAAAACCACAATGAGATACCATCTCTTGCCAGTTAGAATGGCAATTATTAAATAGTCAGGAAACAAGAGATGCTGGTGAGGCTGTGGAGAAATAGGAACACTTTTATACTGTTGGTGGGAGTGTAAATTAGTTTAACCATTGTGGAAGACAGTGTAGTGATTCCTCAAGGATCTAGAACCAGAAATACCATTTGACCCAGCAATCCCATTACTGGGTATATACCCAAAGGATTATAAATCATTCTACTATAAAGACACAAGCACACGTATGTTATTGTGGCACTGTTCACAATAGCAAAGACTTGCAACCATCCCAGATGCCCATCAATGATAGACTGGATAAAGAAAATGTGGCACATATACACTATGGAATACTATGCAAGCATAAAAAAGAATGAGTTCATGTCCTTTGTAGGGACATGGATGAAGCTGGAAGCCATCATTCTCAGCAAACTAACACAGGAACAGAAGGCCAAACACTGCATATTCTCACTCATAAGTGGGATTAGGACAATGAGAACACATGGACACAGAGAGGGTAACATCACACACTGGGGCCTATTGGGGGGTGGGGTGCAAGGGGACGGAGAGCATTAGGACAAATATCTAATGCATGCAGGGCTTAAAACCTAAATGATGGATTGATAGGTGCAGCTAAGCACCATGGCACATGTATACCTATGTAACAAACCTGCATGCTCTGCACATGTATTCCAGAACTTAAAGTAAAAAAAAAAAAAAAAAAAAAAGAAGTGAGTCAGACCACACCCAAGGGGAAGAAAATTATTTTTTGACTTATTTTTAGAGCCACCACAGATGATGTTGAATAAGGATATGCCTCACATAAGGAACTCTTACAGCTGGAGAAAGGAGAACTGGCTTTGCTTGTATGGAAATGTTATTACCTCTCAACTGAGAAAATAAGAAGAGGTATGTGGTATTGGCTGGAAAAGAGAACTTGTTACAGTGGTTAGGGCATTATCCTTCTGATCCTTCTCAAATGCTCAGTCAGGATAACGTGAGAGAAAATATGAAATCTAAAAAGTAGGTTGGAGTTTAAATCAGATAACCAGTTTCTACCAAACTGAATTGAATAATCTTTGTGAAATTGCTGAACTTTGATCCTCAGAGTCTTCATCTATACAGTGGGAATGAAAACAACATCCATTTAGCAAAGAGTTGTCATGAAGATTGGGTGAGATCAATTAAAGGCAATATGTACTTTGTGATACATACATGTTATAAAATTATTTTTTATTAGCCATAAAAGCCTTAATGTTTCAGTACCATTTTTTTTCTTTTTATTACTGCCACTAAGGACAACCTCATCTTCTGAAGTTTGAGACATCATTTCTTTATAGCATTACTATCAGTAATGAGTTTTTCAAAATCTCACTCTCTGGCTAAGCATGCTATTTTGCTCTAGGTTTGTATACTGACAAGCTTACAAATCACAAGCAGGTAGATAATTAGATCACAGGGTACAAATGCATGGTTTACCTTTCCATCCTCGTAGTTCCTGTTGTACTGACTGAAGTTCTCCCTCTCTTTCTCTCTATCTTTATTAAAGTGTGTCATCTCTTCCTAGCTTCCTCTTCTTAAGTGCTCTGTTAACTATTTTTCATCCAGGATGAGCATTCTAAAAAAGGCCTGTATCTAAGGAAATAGAAATTCATGCTGTTTTTCCATTTCCTGCAATGAAGCAAAACTAACTCAATTCAAGACCCCATAGTGCTTCTAGGTTCTGTCTCCCTTAATTCAGTTAGTCATTTTTCTCTAGTTTATTTTCTAGACCGTAGTATTTGTTAAATTTGCTTTCCTAAGCAAGAAAAAATAGTTGATTTTATAATGATTAAGCCCTTCTCTTCTCTTATGGATCTTAAGAGGAAATAAGTCAATGATAAGTAATTCCATGATCCTAGTGTTGCAGCTGCAGGTAAACAAACAGTGGAAAACTTGTCCTGCCTTAATTGGCATACAAGAGCAAACAGGGATTGGAGAAGAAGGCAAGAATACTATAACGGTCTGGGCCATGTGGTTTGCACACTATTCTATTCCTCAGACTTGGCACTGACCACAAGTGTTGGTTCATCATTGCCAAGCCAGGAATCAAGATGAGCCATTGAAAGTCTATCTAACTTCAGCCACAACTGTGCCATGGGAGAATCTCAGAATTTGATCAGTGGTGGGAGAATGGAATACTATCCATTACACTCAATGAGTTAGCTGTGTTTCATTTTCTGTGACTGGTGTTTGCTATTTTATCTGGATAAAATCTTCAAGGAAGATGGAGCTGGGAGTTGATACAGAATATCTTTAACTTACCCTTCTAACAGGACAAGTGGACGAAAACATGGCTTTTTAACACTGGTATTTTGCTTATACGGTCATTGACATAATGCACTCACAGGCACTTTGCAAACTCTAGCATGCTAACTTCCCTCTGTTAGGAGACAGCCTAGGGTTCACAGTGAGAGCAAATCCGAATTCACTAAATTTTTTTACATTATCTTTTCTCCACAGACATGTGAGGGAAGGCATTTATTTTCCCTCAAGAATCAGCTACAGTCTATGTGTCCCTGATTCCCAAGGTGAAGAAGCCCCTGAAGAACTTCACGCTTTGCCTGAAAACCTTCACAGACTTCACCTGCCCTTATAGCCTCTTCTACAGCACTCGGTCCCAGGACAATGAGCTGCTTCTCCTTGTCAACAAAATGGGAATGTATCTGCTGCACACTGGAAATGCTGCGGTCACTTTCAATGGCCCCACCCCCTGCCCTCGATCTCCTTATGCTTCGACCCATGTCAATGTGAGCTGGGAGTCTGCCTCTGGAATTGCTGCACTCTGGGCAAATGGGAAGCTGGTGGGGAGGAAGGGTGTGTGGAAGGGGTACTCTGTGGGGGAAGAGGCTAAGATCATCCTGGGACAAGAGCAGGATTCCTTTGGGGGTCATTTTGATGAAAATCAATCCTTTGTTGGGGTGATATGGGATGTGTTTTTGTGGGATCATGTGCTCCCTCCAAAGGAGATGTGTGACTCCTGTTACAGTGGCAGCCTCCTGAATCGGCATACCCTGACTTATGAAGATAATGGCTATGTGTAACTAAGCCCAAGGTGTGGGCTTAAGTCTCATTCTCTTCGGTCATGATTTGTGTTTTGTGATAATCACATACTCTTTGAAATTAATGCATTGATTTTGTTTTCTTTTTCTGGCTCTGTTACGATAGTGTAAACCATATTTTAAAAAGACAAGGGATAAGTAGGATTTCAATATACATTGTTTATTGTTGCAAAAATTATTTTGGGTGAATTGCACCATAATTTTCTGCAGTGCCAAACTATAGGAACTCAGGGGAACACACTACTTTCAGTACTGGTCACCAATCTTACAGAGCCCTGTACCACTGTGGGAGGTCCTATGGGGGTTCTGCGCACTCACATTCAGCAATCTATAAAACTGATGTGACTACTGGGAGAGGCTTTCAGAAGTGGGCTAATATAGTGAGCAGGAACCCCAAAGAGGGAGTCTCAAAAGGGGTTCTCACAGGAGCAGGGTTGTGAGAGTATTTCCTTGGTACTCACTGCAAGGGAACTCAGAGATCTCCCGGGAGAACACCTAGATAAAGGCAAACATAAGCTGCCCTGGAGGTTTCTCATTATATCCACTCAGCTTGCTCTCCTGCAGGTAGTGCTCTGAAGGAGCAAATCTTTTACTGTTTCAGGGAATGTTTCATAAACATGAAAGTTTCCTTTCTTGGGTCTTCCACCTTTAGGGATTCCCAGATCCTTTATTTTAAAGGCACTTTCAATGCATATTCAAAGGGGACACTTGGACAGTTTTGGTAGGTGACAGATACAGATTGATGTTTTTTCACCAGCCCTTTATGGACCGGAAGGCATATGGCAAGTTCTGTCTTTTTTTCTCCAGGCCAAATAAATCTAAAATCTTAATCCTTTCTCACAAATCAAAATAACTTTCTCCTTTAGAAGACAATAAACTCCCAGACTCTTGTTTAGAACTGTATTTAAACTGTATTTAAACTGAATTTAAACTAGGTACCCAACTATACACAGAAAATAAATTCATCCACCTTAGAAATGAAAAGGGTAAAGGCAAGGCATGGACTTCCGTGTAGAAATGAAAAGGGTAAAGGCAAGGCATGGATCAGATTATGTTCTACACAGAGAAGAATGAAAATCATGGGCTAATTTCCAGATCTAAGTCAGCAAGCGTTAGTTGGAAGGCGATAAAAATAAACTCAATTACAAAAAATCCTCAGATATCAGATATCCCTATATTTGTGAATTCAATATAGCATGTGTTACTCCCACAGAAAGCATATATAAGCATAGTGAAAATCAGAGGTTGGATGTGACCATGTTGCTTACTAACACTGAACATACTGGTAACAGAGTCTCACCAAGGAAATAGTTCTAATGTGAGCCTCAACAAAATTGGAAAGCAATTTCATGGGTCTCCAAGGCAGATGAGAATGTTTAAAGCTTATAATATGTTTTCTGGAATGTCAAAATCTGCTACTCTTGTCAATGCTTAAAGTCGAAAGTGATGATAAGTGGGAAGGTGGTTTTGACTGTTTTGAAGACACCCTGTACACCAACCATGTCCTCTTTAAAGTTTTAGAGCACAATATCTATATGACATTTAGGTTGACCTGTCAACCTAGTACTTCAAATAGGTGTTATGCAACCCACTTTTCTGCTTTCAACAAACGATAACAATCAGCTACTCCTTGCTTACGATTCCCTACAGCTTTGCCCCTGTGAGCAGCAACTGACCACTCGCCTGGTGGTAACCTGTGTGGTTAGTAGAAGGTAGAGGAGAATGATGGTAAAAACAAAGTCAAATCATGGAGACTCTTGGTTCCTTAATGTCGCATTACCACCAAATTTTGCAACTCTCTTTGGTTAGAGCATGAATGATAGGATTCAATTTTCTCGAGCTTAAAAAAATACCCAGACTATGATTAACTATATGTCAAACTGACAAAGATTCTAGGCAAAAGGTTTTTTGCCAATAGCACGGTGAAGGGCATTCTTGACCTCCTTGTTCCTCAAAGTGTACACAACAGGATTAAGTAGTGGAGTAAAGACGGTGTATGTCACTGAAATTAGCTGGTCCTGATCCCTGGTGTTCTCTGACTTGGGCTTGAGGTAGGCAATGGAGGCACAGCCATAGTGGATGATAACCACAGTGAGGTGGGAGGCACAAGTTGCAAAAGCCTTCTTCCGGCCCTCAGGAGAGGTGACCTTGAGGATGGTAGAGATGATGAGGATGTAGGAGATGAAGACCAAACCCAGCGGCACCACAATAACCAGGGAACTAACAACAAAATTAATTAGGTCATGTAGAGTGGTATCAACACAGGAAAGTTTCATAACTGGGTGGATATCACAGAAATAATGGGCCACCTGTTTATCACAAAAAGGCAGCCTGAACACAGATGAAATCTGAACTATGGCCACAAGCAGCCCAACACTGCAGGCCCCACATACCAGCTGGGCACACACTTTCTTGTTCATGATGATCATGTACCTCAAAGGGTTACAGATGGCCACATAGCGATCATACCCCATTGCTGTGAGCAGAAAGCAGTTGTTGATGGCCAAGGTAATAAAAAAAAACATCTGGGTGGCACAGCCAGCCAAAGAGATAGGTTGGCTTAGACTTAAGAGACTGGAGAGCATCCGTGGTACAATGACTAATGTGTAGACAGTCTCTGAAGTGGAAAGCATACTAACAAAGAAGTACATGGGGGTGTGAAGGTGACGATCAATGCTGATAATTGTCACAATTATGACATTGCCAGCCAGGGTTAAAAGATACAGGGTAAGAAATATCACAAAGAGGGTGAGCTTGTGTTCATGAAAGCTGGAGAAACCCTGGAAAACAAACTCCCGTATCACTGTGTGGTTCTCTCTCTTCATTGGATAAATAAACAGATTGAAAATACAGACTTAGGTCAATTAATCAGAAGACATCAGTGCCCAATGCTTTGAGCAGGTGAATCATCTAAGAAGATAATAAGGATTCTGTTCGTGGATGGATGCCAAGTTATTGGGGACGACTGTTCACCTATAGATATAGATAGAAAAACACAATAAGAAAACAATTTCATGCATGGCAATGTGTGTGTGTATATATATATGTATAGGAATAAATAGGGATGAAAAAATGGAAGAAAAGACACCCGGGGTAAGTTTGAAAAAGATTTCTTGGTGACCTAACACATAAGTGTTAGAGAAAAACTAGGCTAAAGAAATAGGAAATGCATAGTTAAATTTGAAAGGAATTTTCTTTTATATTACAGTTTCAGATTTTGTTTACCTAAAACAAATTTTTCAACCTCTTCCACTTTGTTTAAACCACAATTTCAATTGTCTCTTTAAAGATCTTTCTTTCTGGGTTGCCAAACAAGACAATGTTCTCTGCTCCAACATAAGTGTTTACTTTCTCCCTGTTGCTCTTGTCTGCTTGTTTCACAAACTCTTTTCATAAGTCATCAAACAGTTTCAAACCTGACTGTCCCCCCAGATTTTTTAAAACAAGAGATGTTCCTCTCTTTTTTCAATGCTTGACTTGAGTCTCCTCCTCCTCAGAAAGTCTTCTCAGGACTAAATACAACCTGTCAATCCAATTCCCCGTAGTGTTGGTAAGTGTTTCCCAGTAGCTTGGTTCCGGGGACTGTGTTTATTTCTATGCATTTTCTAGCTTATACTTAGAGGAGAATTTTCACAGGTACTCTGCCTCACTAGTAGAGTAAACTGTCTTTTACAATTTCTTCAGAATTTTAAACTTTAGGGAACCGAGTTTACACATTTCTCCCTCTGTCCCCTATCTGGGGAGTTATTGGGCATCAAAAATCTCTCATTTTCAAAAAAAGTATAACAATAATAAATAGTTCCTATGGCACTTTCTAGTTTATAGAGTTTTTACATGTATTATGTAGCATCATAACAATCCTGTGTTTTAGGTAATTATTATCCCTCTCTTGGTAAGACACCCAGGGTTAGATGATTGCACAAATTAACTCAATCTTTTAATTCTAAGACTAGTGTGATTTGCCCTATACCACAAGTGCCTAAGAAGCAACATAATCACAAAATAAATGAGAAAGAAGATACTTTTTGTTGCTTTTATCAAAAAGAATTAATGCATTTATCCTTGCTCTTGAGAATGAGATTACATTGGGAAAAAAATGAAAAACTGGAGAATCTTAGAATGCTTTCTCTAGATAAATAAATATTATTACATTAGTGACAATCCATGTCCATTCTTCTTGGCTTGATATTTTCGCTTCCAATTATTTATTTTAAGGAAATAATCAGAGATACATATTAGGATGTATATCTAAAGACATTTTTATATTATTTATTGGTGAAGTCTAGAAACAATGTAAATGAATAAAGGAATAATTGAATTAATTATAAAATATCCATCTGATGGGAACTATGCAGCCATTAAGAATCTACAAAGTGCTGACATGAAAAAATACACTATATAAGTAGATTGATTGACTGATTGAGAAATAAATTACAGACCACAAGTCTGTAAAAATAAAAAGAACCAGAAAAGAGAGGAAAGGACAAGAAAGGGAAAACATTCAATGACACATATGCCATTAAAAAAGTAAATGTAACAAAATGCTAAAAATATGTTTTTCGAGTAGTGCATGGAGAATCTATCATCTATCATCTATCTATCTATCTATTTATCTATCTATCTATCTAATATCTTTTCTATTATAAATACTTTCATAAATATTTTTAATACATACATACTAATATATTATGAATCTAATATTTAATGAAATATTTAAACATTAAATATTAATGCAAAAATTAATAATAAACCATATTGTAAGAAAGTATTAATGCTGACTATTAATTACTACAGTGGGATGCAAGTACTTGATTGAAGGCAAATTTCAGAGTTTTCTTACTAAAGATTTTGAAGAACCAAAAAATATTAAATAGTTTCAAAATACTGAGAAAAATATGAAGCAAAATATGTGTTTATTTTCCTTGAAGATGTAGGAACGGGCCAGTTCTTAACCATTCCTATGTAACTGATATTCATGGTGTATTACTGAGCAAGATAAACCTCAAATGTCTATGTAACTAGAAAGTCAATCCTATCTACACTAAGAAGAATGAAAAAAATAAATAGGTGACAGAGGAGAAAAGATTGCACTAAGTTTGTGCATTCCTGCAATTGCAACTCCTTTCTCATCATCCCCTTAGGTAAACAATGACTCACCAAGATAGCAAAGGTCCTCATGAGTGATAATGCTAGATTAGTAGGATCATGATAGCTGAAACAAAATGCCAACTTCCTTCTGTGGAATCCTTGTCACTGAGAAAAACAACATTTTGCAACACTTTCTGTTCCCTTGTATTTTGGATTGTTAGCTAAAAATATCTCTCTACCCCTAAAATTTTTTTTTAAATGTTCTTCTAGAGAAATCATTTTCTGCCTAGACCTGACAATGAATTCTGGGCCAGAGGTTAAAATTATTCATTTCATTGTTCAAGTCTTTCCAATTGGAAGCAAGCTAGAAAAGCCCAGGTGCTTCATAGTTTTCAGTCCTTTGAATATAACTGAATCATAGGACCTTAGCGTTAGGTGGTAATTTTAAAAGCACAGCATTTCTCATGAACAGTCCCTCAAATTCTGCTTCAATGCTTCCAATGATTGGAAATTCATTACCTTGTAAATAAGCATTTCCTCTTTTTTTTTTTTAAAGATACAAACTCTTCTTGAAAAATAAAACCAGGTTTTTTAAATTATAAAAGTGCTCATAGGGGAAAAACCGTGGGTACAGAAGGATATAAATGGAAAAGTTCATTTTCTCCTCTACATTTTCTTGGCCAGAGGTAAAGATGATTCATGGGCTTTTGTTGTTAGTATTGCTGTTTATTTCTGTCCAGAAATATTTTATGTACAATCATGCATATTTTCACATCATTTCAATTTTACGCAAATGGAATTAGGCAGTACATACCAATTCACAACTAGGTTTTCCCATATATTACATCCTGACTACTTTCCATAATAGTATTGTGATCTATCTCACTCTTTCTATTTCCAATGGTGCATATTATTTCATTATATAGATTAATATAGCTGTACTATCATCACTTCTATTTTGATCGACTTTAATTCTTAGAAAATATTAATTCCTATCAACTCGATATTTATCTCCTTGCAACTTACCACCTCCCACATCATTCCACTTTCTATTTTCTCTTCAATATGATTGCATTTCAAATATTTGAAGATCATTATTATGTCTCTGTTACATGTCCTTCAATCCATTACCACAGCAAGACAAGCATGAAGAAATGCAATATTAATGGACATGAGATTCAATATAACCAATCAAATACTGAAAACCATACAGGGAAAATAGTAAGATTTTGAAAAATGCACATGGTGTTTCATTTTCATTTACTTCTGCCAAAAGCACTCGCTGCTTCTGACCTTGGCGATAGGAAGGAGAAGGAAGCACTTTCCAGATAGTGATCTTTAAAAGGCATGAAAGGACTGAGTCTACTCAGAGAAAGCAGGTGAAAAAACCTTGTATTCAAGAGGCATTTACAACGGAAGCAAAAACACACAAAATGAGAAAAATCCAGTTCTCCCTAATATCAAAGAGAGCCTCAAATTGTTGCTATGTTCCTGAGGCTCGGGACATTGGCTCATTTGGCTTGAGAAGTGGCCCAGGGAAAAAAATACAGTCTCTTAAACTGCAGATTTCAAGAGCTGTGTATATTTATTTTCCCCAAGGAGAAGAGAATCCCTCTGCCCCAAGTCTCCCAAGATCATCCTTTTGAGAATTCCTCCATGCTACTAAGAGGTAAGGAAGGTAGAATCTGAAGGCTGGTCTCAAGAGTTTCATTAGAAATGTGGGTCGCTGATGAAGGAGATGTTTTCATTTGCCTACTGACTGTTGGGGATTGTTGGAGTGTAGAAACTAATACTGCATTGAGTTTTAATAAACTAAACCACGTGAATACTGGGTAAGCATACAGAGGGAGGACCTTAAATTTAAGTTTCTCAGTATTGGAGAGCAGCTATCTTCCTGAAACTTATTTATATAAATAATATCAGGGTAATCAAAAGGTTATAGGGGCCAGGACATCTGTCATCCCACTTCAGCCTACAGCAAATTTCCTTGAGTCTCACTGACATACATCTCAGCCCTGCTTTTCCATTTAGGGAGATCCATCACCCATACCACACTGGGAAAGGGGAGAAGACACTGTCAGAGCCCTTCCTTGTGCTCCCTTTGGTTCATTCTCTGATCCTGCTGGAGGGGGAATGAAACAGCCATGAACTTCCAATAAGTTTAATTTCTGGCTCAGCACATCCTTCTCCATTCATACAGTCTCTGCACCCATGTGAGATGTTTGAGTAACATTTCAGCCACTCTGTAAAAGGGGACAAGCCCACAAGGGCCTTCAACCCAAACTAAGAATTTTTAAATTATGAATTGGCCCTGTTTTCTCTCTGATTACAAACATAATGCTTGTTCATTATAGAAAAAACAGAAAAGGAAAAATAATGTAACGTAAATCACTAGTGATTTCCAATTTAGAAATCAACATCATTAACATTTTGATGAATAGGTTTCTAATATTTTATGCATTCATATGTGTGCACCTGTCTATATACACATGTATTTATGTTTATGGTAAAAATGGAATGATTATTACTTTTGTAGCCTTTCTTCTTTTTAATAATATGAGATCATGCTATACAAACTTCCTTATATCCAGTTTACTTTTTCTCTTAGCGATGCATTTTGAAACTTTCCCATATCAATAAACATTTTCCTACATTATAATTTTTAAATAGTTGCCTTGACTTTTATTACAGGAATGCTCTTTATAATAATATGGTTTGTTTGGATCAAGATTCAAATGAGCACTGCTTATTGCATTTGATTGTAACTCGTTAAAGTTTTTTTGAGTCTAGACTAGGGTTTCTCAACAGTGGTGCTGTTGACACTTTGAACCTGCTAATTTTTGTTGTGTGTGTACGTCTGTGGGTGTGAGGTGAGTTAGGAGGGGAGATGGTCTTCTGTGTTACAAGATGTTTAGCAGGATCACTGGCCTCTACCCACCCAGAGGACAGATGCCAGTAGAATCCTTCTCTCTTTTCCCACTGTACTGGAGAAAATAAAAATGTCTCTAAACATTACCAAATATTGCCTGGAGGGCAAAGGTATTTCAACATCCCATTGTCCCCATATTTTAAAAAGTCTCATTTACACATTAAAAAGCCAGGTCAAAATCTTACTTTCTAGATGGCATTTACTCATAGTATCATTAAATTTGTTATATCTTCTGTACTTTTTATAAATTGGAAATTAGTTTTAAAGGCTTAATTAGATTCAGGTTCAGCTTATTAAATTATATTAGATATATTAAACTGGATATACTATAACCTGTAATATAGTATATTAAACTATGGACTATATTAAACTATATATAAAAACACACATAAAATTTGGCATATATATCAGTTTAATATATATATAAAAATTATAAATTTGATAATCAAGTAAAGTTGTCTGATTTAACAAAAATACAGGACATCCAGTTAAATTTTAATTTTAAATAAATAGCATAATTTTTAGGATAAGTATATTACAAATATTGCATGGAATATACAAAATAAATTATTTATTGTTTTTTGAAATTCAAATTCAGTGCAGCATTCTGTATTTTACCTGGGAACTCTAATCAGGAGACACATACTGTTTTGTTGTCTTACTCTAAGCAAAGCTGATTTCAAAATACTACATTGTACCTCATAAATACAATTATTATTTGTCTATTAAAAAATAAAATTTAATCCAGGCACTGTGGCTCATGCCTGTAATCCCAGCACTTTGGGAGGCCAAGGCAGCCGGATCACTTGAGATCAGGAGTGCAAGACCAGCCTGGACAAACCAACATGGTGAAACACAATCTCTACCAAAAATACAAAAATTAGCAGGACGTGGTGGTGCGCCCCTATAATTCCAGCTACTCAAGAGGCTGAGGCAGGAGAACTGCTTGAACCCGGGAGGCAGAGGTTGCAGTGACCCGAGATCATGCCACTGCACTCCAGCCTGAGTGACAGAGTGAGACTCTGCCACCAAAATAAATAAATAAATAAATAAATAAATAAATAAAATTTAAACGCATGCACAAAAACTAACTGATCAATATTTCAGGTGGCAACAGCTTGCTCCTCCATTCAAATGGATCCCATCAACCTTTATCATTTAATTTATTGATAAATTTTGTCTAAATCATTTTTTTTTTGAGACGGAGTCTCTCTCTGTCGCCCAGGCTGGAGTGCAGTGGCGCAGTCTCGGCTCACTGCAAGCTCCGCCTCCCGGGTTCATGCCATTCTCCTGCCTCAGCCTCCCGAGTAGCTGGGACTACAGGCGCCCGCCACCACGCCTGGCTAATTTTTTGTATTTTTAGTAGAGACACGGTTTCACCATGTTAGCCAGGATGGTCTCGATCTCCTGACCTTGTAATCCGCCCGCCTTGGCCTCCCAAAGTGCTGGGATTACAGGCGTAAGCCATCGTGCCCGGCCTAAATCATTTTTTAAAATTAGGAGTTGCAAAACGGTGCTTTCTTAATCATGCCATTTCTTTTACATTTAGTCAATGGAATTATTTTATATAGAAGAGGTTTCTTTCATCATTTAGCTTGGGGTGCAAACTAAAAATGAGTAAAATTGGAATTTAAGCCTCAATCTTCTAATTCTGATCTAGTGTATATTCTATTACATCCAGTGAAAGAAACTATTCTGACTACAAATAGTCATAATCCAGCAAGCCTATGTCCTGTAATTAGCAGATATATGAGATGTCAGGAACATATTATAGGGAGAGGAGGCAGTACCTGCAAACTGAAGCAAATTTATAAGTGATTTCCTAAGTACAAAAGATTAATTCTCTAGAAATAAGGAGTAAACGATGGTGCCCAAAAGAGAAAAGAATGATGCACAATTGAAAAATCTAGGGCATTTTTTCATTTCCCTCCATGCTGGCCACAAATTCTGAATAACACATTTCAAAATAACCCATGCTTCCAACTACATAGCCATGCATGTGCCATGTAAAACCAAATTGCTTATGGCTTCTGAGAGGACAAGAGTTTTGGTTCACAAACACACTGTAAAAGGCAGGGCAAAGAAGACTCTCTTTTCTTTAGCCATGTGACTAAGGTGGCACAAAGAATTTCAGCTTCCTTTTTACTCATTGACTTTATTATACTGTATTTCTAGTTAATTAAATTTACAGTCAAATATTCTGTGGTTAGAATTGTAGAAAGAGTATTAGAAGTCCATCTCTTTCCCATACTTTACATATTCTCAAGAGGACTGGCAGGCCATCGGTCATAAAAGAAAATATTCTGTGATACTAATTACCATAGAAATTAACTAAAGAGTATGTCCTGGATGCTGGTTTTCCTAAGTGCAGATGCAAAGACAAGATTGGTGGTTTCCACAAAGGATGAATAATTGGAGATAAGGAGTTGTCCAGCATTCTCTAGTGCTCTTTTAGAAATATATATATATAAATATGTACATGTAGATAAACATTTATAGATGTCTATATACACATAGTTATATATATTATTTCATATATTGTATATTATATATAAATATATAATATATTATATATGTATATAGGCATATTTATATATGTATGTATATTTATATATAAATATAAAATTATATATTATATATGTGTGCAGATAGATAAAAACTTGCCTCTGAGGAAGGAAAGGATGATTTATTAGGTTGTAACATCTTGATATAATAATCAATGAGTTAATTGCTCATTTGCCTCTCTAATAAATACATATTAAAAATCTAAGTATGCTTTCTGCTGTGCTGAGTATCAGATAAAGAGCAATGAACTAAACTAATATAGTCATTGACTTCAATGAGGATGTGATAAGGAGCTAGACCAGGAAAGATGCAATTTTCATATATTGTGATACATGCTATGATAAGGTAAGAATGGAGTAATATGGGAACAATAAGTAATCTTCTGGCATGCATTTTAATACATGAATTGCTTACATTCACTGGAAAGTGAAAGCCATATGGAAATGACTGGTCTGGTACACTTACTGTTAAAAATGAATACATTCACATTCTAAGTTATTTTGTAAGTTTGAGTAATGTCTCAGAGACTGGTCAGCTCCAGTGAGTTCACCATTGAGATCTAGGGCTTGCATGGTAGAGACACAGACCCTGGATCATGGGGGCTACACCAAGATTTTTCTGATTACCGAATTCATCGGGCTATTCTTGGTTCTTTCCCTACTTCATAACTGAAACATTTAACACTATTAATCACTCTCCCTCTTGAAATGCTCTTCTGCCTTGGTTTTGTGACACTACTACCTCCTGGTGTTTCTGTTAGAGTTTACTAGATGTGGTCATTCAGCACGTAGTGTGCATCTGTCAGTCTGCGCTGCAGAAGAGATGGTGAATGTCATTTACTCTGGTAATTCAGTTAACCTGGGTTGTCAACAGAGCTCTACTGCACTCTTATCATTTCAGTATGTGATTAACCTAAATATTTTAACCATCCACTAACTCTATCTCATCTTTCTAATTTAATTCTCTCTGTGTTACTACCTGGTATATTTTGTTCAATAATTTGTTCACTTTTTAATTGACTTTCTCCCCATGATGGACTATAATAATCCTTGAGGGCACCTGTTCTCTCATCCTTTCCTTGGTCCTGTATCTTCAACTAAAGCAGCAGCAGAAACAACAACAGGAGCCTCATAATTTAGTACTGCATTTTCCACTAATTAATTGTTTAGATATATAATTCTCACAAAACATTCTGAGGGGTTCAGGCTTCTCAATCCCTAAAATGAAGAAATTTAAATTGATTATGTCTATGGTCCTTTCCTTTTTAACATTTTTCCTATACTTTAAGACTTATGATAAAAACTGATTAGGAAACTGGAAATAACATGTCTTCCCCAAGTCACTTCTAACAAATATCCCATGGTTATCATCAGTCCTGCCATCTTTCCACTATTCTGCTTCCAACTCCTTTCTTTCTTTGACTTCCACTTTCAAATCTATCACCACCTCCTGCTGCTCTTTCTTTTCTGCCAGCTCAGAGTCAGAGGCACAGAAGGCAAGGTTACTGTAGATCTTGAACTGTCAACCTGGCAGGCAAGATAGGAGAATGAAGGACTCATCAACTAGCCAGTAGCAGTCACTGCTCTTTAGAAGCCACCTTAGGACCAAATTGTTCAAGTAACTGAACTGTTATCTTCCTGAACTCCTGCAATTCTAATTGCCAGAAAACATCTAGATGTTGGGCCTGCAGAAGACCTTAGCACACTTGTAGTACAATCTTTCCATTTCATACACACAACTGTGTTGAAAGAAGTCTCAACTTGTGAGGTGTAAACATGAAATCATTATTTTTGAAATTACTACGACTGCTGTGGACCCATTCTTCTTGGGCAGGAGGCTCCCTTAATGTCTTCTTAGACTAATTTCATAACCTTTTAATCACTTTATGCTACTAAAACAGTCTCATTGGAGTTATTAGTCACAATCAAATCTAATTAATTTTGATTTTATAAAATTAATCAATTTAATTTTATCTTCTGTTCAAAATTCTTTTCAGTCTCCAGCATCCTCCACCTGTCTACCACCGAGCATGGGGTAAGTTTATGGCTCCAGTGGCTTGTTATGTGTTGGGAGGTAAAGGGTGATGGCCACACTACTCACATCCCTCCCTCTTCCGGATATCAGCCCCTTCCTTGAGAGTAGGAAGAAGAAAGCAACTCTCCATGCCGTATTAGCTGTCGGATCCTTGTTTTGTTTTAACTGCTATTCCTGTGTGAACACTACCTCATAAGTGGAGGTCAGATTGTGGTGGTGTAACCTTTTCGCTAGTTGTCACCATTTCTCTAGCATTATTCATTGTTCTTTCTCATTTGCAGTGATTCAAATATAGGTGCTCTCATGGGCATACCTTTGTAGGTTCTCCAGAAGAACCTATGTCCCATGCATCTGCACAGCAAAAAGAATGACCTATTAACTTATGGTTCAATCAATTCTACTTTCCTCTGCTCTCATTGCAGGCCGCCCACTCCAGAGCCTCTTGTTATTAGAGTTCCCCTCACCCAGAAGAGAGTCCCCTTTGAGGGAGAGGGACAATATGGCTTAAGTTCTTGTCACTTTCCTTTATGCCCACTTAACTCAGGGGTACTTAAGTAGGTGCCACACAATGGAGGCTAACTCTAGCGCCCTCTCTCTCAGGTCCATTACTTCTAACCTGCCTTTTTGCTGCAAACTCTAGCAGTGTCAGATTCTCCATCAGTACCCTAGCAGTGTCAGATTCTCCATCAGTATCTTGCCTCATAAATTTTAAGTCAAAAGATGACCACAAACTCTCAACTTATTGGAGGGAATAATTAAGTTATCCCAAATGTTGTGGCCAAAGTGCTGGAGCACCTTGTTGAATGCCTTTCTTCCTCATGTTTAAGATCCCTACCATTCAGACCTCTAAGCTTCAAATCCCGGCTTTGCCATTCACTAGTTGTATAATCTAAACCTCTCTACCTCATTAAAAACAAGGATGCTGATAGTACCTATTTCATAGGATTCCTGTGAGTATTAAATAGGATAAAGCACAATGCCTGAATACAGTCAGTGTTCAAAAAATATTAACAGTTACCTGTGCTTATTTTTTTATTAGAACACATCCTAGTTTCTCCATTATTCTTCCTGCTTATGGAAATCAAGTTTTTAATAAAGTCATTGTGGTTTGGATGAACTCCCTTCTTCTGCATTTTTGTGTTCTATGCAGTATTCCACATATTGCTATGCACATGGCAACTGCTTAACAAATCGAGAAATACATTGCAGTTTCTCTGATATAATGCATTTTTCTGAAATGCAAATTAGTCTATATGCTATAGGCAAGCCAAAGAATAACCTCAATATAACATTGAAGTTGGTTGAAACAAGATTTTTTTCTAGCAAGTTAATATTTTGAACTACCAAGGAACAGCTAACACAAATCTTACTAGCACAGTGGAACATGGCAAGGAATAGAATATTCTGCACAGTAACTATTCACTTCAAGGTTTTCTCTTGGCTTAGTTTTACCACAAGTGTATCTTGAGAGCATGTTTGTTCTCTGGTTTTCCCCTGCTTTTGTGTATTTTCTCTTTGTCATCTTCTTCCACCGACTTTTGAAAGTGATCAAGTCCTAGATTTACCGTTAATTTTATTTATTACAAATTTAACATATCTTTTTAACTGCATAGTTCATTTGGTAGAAATACTAATGTTTATGTTAGTGCTCTGATGGTAGGTTTTCATGATCTGTAACAGTCTTTTTTTCCTCTCAAAGACTTGTTAGTTTTAGTTATTTTTGCAGAATGCAAAACAATTTAAAAAAATAAATGTGTGTTACATGTTATGGCAGAAACACCTGTGTTATGTTTAAGAAAGATTTAAATTGAATGAGTGAAAGCCACTTCTCTCTTCTTGATTACGCAAGGGCTTAACTTCTTCAATTATTTAACTTATACTTCCCTTATTCCCTCTCTGCTTACTGAATTATTCCTGTTAGCTAACAAATACAATCCAGCATCTTATATAAAACAAGAATCCTCCCTTAACCCCACATCTTCCTATACCACCATCCCACAGCAAAACTTCTCAGAACCTTGTCCGCACATGTTGCCTATGCTTCCTCAATTCCTATTCACTTTTTTAGCGCACTTCAGTTTGCTTTTTACACATATTACTCCACTGCCATTGCTGAAGTCCCAAAAACTTCCGTAGTGCTAGATTCAGAGGATAATTGTATTCTCTATTTTACTTCACCTCTCAACAAGATTCAATGTAATTAACGATTTCCTCTAGAATTGTACTCTCTTCTTGGTTTTAGTGACATAATTCCCTGTGAGTTTTCTTACCTTACCAGCTGTTTTCTCTAGCCTCTGTTCTGGGTCTTCTGATACTCATCTTCAAGATATTGAAATTTCCTAGAGTTCTGCTCTGAGACTTTCTCTGTTGCTTAATTTCTTTTTCTCTCTCTTCAGCTGACCTCATCTTACTCAGTGGCTTTAAAGTATGCCAGTGATTCTCTACTTTCTCTACTTTATATCTCTAATATAGACATTTCTACTGGTCTCCCAACATTTTTTTTGTAACTGCCTATTTAGCACAGACTCTTAGATACAATAAAGATGCTTCAAACTAAAACACTTCCCAACCGGAACACTTGGTTGATTTCTCCCCCAATTCTACTACTTCCCTTAAATCTAGTACTTCCTCAGTCTTCACCATGTAATTACTGTCTACCCAGCTATTACAGCCAGAAATTTAAGAATCATATTTTATACTTTCTGTGCCCTCCAATCTGTCAGTAAGTCCCATTAATATATATACCTCAAACCCATCAACTTTTCTTTATCTATACTACCACTTCTCCAGACTATCATCATATTTTGACTCTTAACCATTTCCCAATATCTGCTCAAAAAACCTACAGATTACATGATGACATACCTATCTATATATAGATAGATCGGTAGACATTGAGAGAATGTGGGTGTATACACATATACTATACATATACATGTCTATGGTTTGAGTGTTTATCCCCTCCAAACTTCGTGTTGAAACTTAATTTCCAGTATGGCAGTATTGAGAAGCAGGACCTGTAAGAGGTAATTGGTTCATACTGATTCTGCCCTCATGAATGGATTAACCTAATTATGAATTAATAGATTAATTGAATAATGGGTTATCATGGGAGTGAGACTGGTGGCTCTAAAAGAAGTGGAAGAGAGACTAGAGCTTACACGCTCAAGCCCCCCCTTGCCATGTGATGCCTGGTGCCACCTCGGGAATCTGCAGAGAGTCCCCACTAAGAAAGAATGTCCTCACCAGATAGACCCCTTGACCTTGAACTTCACAGCCTCCAGAACTTCAAGAAATAAATTTATTTTCTTTATAAATTTCAGTCTCAGGTATTCAGTTATAACCACAGAAAATAGACTAAGACATACACGAAGAGCCATCAAACTGTATTAAGCAGGGGAATATATATACATACACACTGTGTGTGTGTGTGTGTGTGTGTGTGTGTATGTGCATTCTTTTGCTTCACACAGTCTGGTGGCTCTTTCTTAGCTTTCAAATAAAATCCCAACACTTTTTCATGTTCTGCCAGGCCCTCATGATCTGGCCCCTATGTGTATCTCCAATCTCATTTTATGCCATTGGCCTTCTACTCACTATGCTTCAGGCCTAATGTCCTTCTCTTAATTTCTTTTATTTTATTTTATTATTATTATACTTTAAGTTTTAGGGTACATGTGCCCAATGTGCAGGTTAGGTACATATGTATACATGTGCCATGCTGGTGTGCCACACCCATTAACTCGTCATTTAGCATTAGGTATATCTCCTAAAGCTATCCCTCCCCCCTCCCGCCACCGCACAACAGTCCCCAGAGTGTGATGTTCCCCTTCTTGTGTCCATGTGTTCTCATTGTTCAATTCCCACCTATGAGTGAGAATATGCGGTGTTTGGTTTTTTGTTCTTGCGATAGTTTACTGAGAATGATGATTTCCAGTTTCATCTATGTCCCTACAAAGGACATAAACTCATCATTTTTTATGGCTGCATAGTATTCCATGGTGTATATGTGCCACATTTTCTTAATCCAGTCTATCACTGTTGGACATTTGCAACCTACTCATCTGACAAAGGGCTAATATCCAGAATCTACAATGAACTCAAACAAATTTACAAGAAAAAACAAACAACCCCATCAAAAAGTGGGCGAAGGACATGAACAGACACTTCTCAAAAGAAGACATTTATGCAGCCAAAAAACACATGAAAAAATGCTCACCATCACTGGCCATCAGAGAAATGCAAATCAAAACCACAGTGAGATACCATCTCACACCAGTTAGAATGGCAGTCATTAAAAAGTCAGGAAACAACAGGTGCTGGAGAGGATGTGGAGAAATAGGAACACTTTTACACTGTTGGTGGGACTGTAAACTAGTTCAACCATTGTGGAAGTCAGTGTGGCCATTCCTCAGGGATCTAGAACTGGAAATACCATTTGACCCAGCCATCCCATTACTGTGTATATACCCAAAGGACTATAAATCATGCTGCTATGAAGACACATGCCCACATATGTTTATTGCGGCACTATTCACAATAGCAAAGACTTGGAAACTTCTCTTAATTTCTACAATTCTCCAAAGTCTTTCTTTTTATGGGGACTTTCAACTTCCCACTGCTTGAAAATTCTTGTTCCAGCCTTTGTCTTGTTTCATCCTATCTCGTACTTTAAGTCTCTACTTAAAAGTCATTTTTCATCAAATGGCCTTTCTTAACCCTGTTTAAAACAGATTGTCCTTGTACGCCTATGGAGCAACATTATTTACTTTTTACAAACGTTAGTCACAAGCTGTCACTGTTCTGTTTACTTATTTATTTTCTGTTTTCTCCAATAGAAAGTCTTCTCCCCAAGGGAAAAGATCTTGTCTGCTTATTATCTCTCTTGTATCACCAGCAAATGACAGAGTGCTTGGAATATAAATACTTGTTGAACAAAGAAATGAAAATATATGATGAAGAATGTTCCTATGCTGAAACTAAATTTTTGTGTTAGGTTTAGTGACAGAAAGATCAAGTAACAGGTCTGTATCCATATTTAAGCCATTTCTTTATTTGTCCATAATAATTCAAGCTCAGAGATTGCCTGTTTGAAAAAGTATATTATAAAAAACACTATTAATAAACTTCAAGACATAGTTTGCTCATTCTGAAAAATTAGAAAATATAATTAGCCAAAATTCTACAAGCAAACTATGATCAAATGCTAACTTTAATGAGATAGCCCTTGATAATTCTGAAGTTATCTTTTTTCTCTTAAAGATAAATTGGCATCATGAGATTATTGAAATATATGGTTGATTAGTATAAATTCAATTTAGGAATTGAGAATATAAAAAATTATTTATTTTACATTCTCTGCTATAGACTTCTAATTAACTGTTGCCCCTTGGGTCATGCAGAGAAGATTTTCTTCATATATCTTTCTGCAACGTGACTGTGCTATTACCTATGATAAAGAGGGTTGTTCTGTGTTTGGCAGCCTATTCTAGGGTGGGCCTTGTGTCAGTTCCTTCTTTTGTCCACCTGTCTCTGAACAACATAAAACCCTCATTCATAGGTGCAGCATGACTTAATTTGTCGGTCACTAGATGCAGTTGTAAATTGCAAACAAAAAAATGGAAATGCAGATGTTGAAATAAAGATGCAATTTTTGGTTATGAATTGGTCATCTGAATGATCCATATTTGTATTCATTTATTTATTATCAATGAAAAATGTACAAATTTTCTAATTAAAAAACTTACAAATTCCTAATTATAATAAACACTATTCTATGGGAATGGCCACCAAAATGTCCCAAATTTTATGTCACTGCATCTATTTCTAATATTCAGTCTAATATTCTAATCACAGACACTCAATATTCATTTGTTTTCTTGAACCTCTATGATAATATGCAAGTGTTTCCTGTTTTGGAAGAGACAAACGAAAAATTGTGATGAATATCACTGGAAACTGCGGATCAGGGCCCCTATTCCATGTTTCTCTGGCCCTTTTTTCTTCTTCAGAATTTAGCAGTGGTTTTCAATCCTATCAGATCACATTTGATAGCATGCATTTATTCCTGTGTTTGTAAGGCATAAACCTGTAACCATACTACAAATAGTGAGAATATTGCTGTGAAGCTGCATACTCTATGCACTCCCAACAATCAATAATAGAAAATAAGTGGTGATCAATGATGCTAGAGAAAAGAATAAATTATATTTCTAGTTTGTCTATAAAAATGATATTACAATATCTCTGTCTGAGGAAGAGGAGATCAAATAACATGTAATAACAATATTTTGAAAAGGAAGAGGATAGTGGAATATCTGTTTACTTTTTGATGAATTTTATAATGTTTATGTCATTTGTCAGCTGGTATATTTTTAACCTTTTGTGATTAACTTTCTTGTCCTAAATAGTAATTTTAATATCTAATATTGTATTCAAAAATTTCTACTGGATTTTTTAAGGAAGCCCCCTTAAACTGTTTAAGTTTCAGGGCCTCAAACTGGATCTACCTCTGCTACCTACACACACATGTATTTTTTAATCAGTAAAATTCCCAGTTTTAATATAAAGAAGAAATAAAGGGAAATAACATTATAATAAGAAAATATGTCCTTCATGAATATGAGTGCTACAAAAACAGACTGATATGAGAATAAGGTATTGGTGACACAAATATCATGAACAGTGTAGCTACAGGTGATCTGATTTTCTGAAACAGTGAAAAATTCAAGGATGTTTTTCCAGTAAAAGCCAAGAATAATCTTTCCTCAATATACATGGTAGTTTCTTTTCTGTAAAATACAGTATGTATGAGAAATGCAAAAGATGCTTTTGTGTTTTTCGCAGTCGTGTTTAAGGCTCAGATAATTATAAAATATCTGGCTGCACATTGAAAAGATGAGCAGAATCAGGCCAATTATTTAGTATGCAAGGCTGCCTTCAGTATTGCAGGGCATTTATTTGCCTGCTAATGCTACAAATGTCTCCTGTATACTCATCATTGAAACAAGCAACCCTCAATACACATACATACATTCTCATGCATAAACTTACATTTCCTAAAGGCCTTTTGTAGGTGGTAACACAGAGTATGATGAGAAAGTTTCAGAATGCGTCCTACCCCTCCCACTGTTCCCATCCTCACTCATACCCTCTTTCACGCACTAGAAACACACGGGTCACAGAACTGTTTAGCCAGAGTCCTGAAAAATTAGGTCTTCAAAAGTTGCCTATTAAAATGCAAATATCCTGGTCTGGGCTAAGATCTCTCATCCTTATCTGTTAACGGCCTAAAAGGATTCCTTTAAGAGATTTCTCTTTCCATTTTGAAACTGTGTAATTCTGTAAGGAAGCATAAAATAAACCTGGCCTACACTACATTTGGCTTGAGGGCTGACTCTGCACAATGGGGATTTCTCTGTCTAGTACCACACCTGAAAATGATCTTCAAACTTCGTAACTCCATTTCTGCAGACATGCTGTGTTGGAGGTGTGGGTGTGGTTATGTGTGTGATGATGTCTGTCTCATTGACATGACTACTGCTGTGTGATCCTGGCTGCATCCTGTGAGAACAAGGTTTTGCCTTCTGGACCCACCAGTGGCCTTCCAGGTTCTTCATCCTCAGGACAGACCAGGAGGATGGGAAAGGAGGCTCTCTCTCTGCTGCTCTCAAGTCTAACCAAAGGCTTCTTGCAAAATAATTATAATATTCATGAAAACTAGTATATGTTCTGTTCTAACCACCTCACCACATTAACTCATTTTATGCTGATAACCACCCTTAAGGTAGGTACTATTACTATCTCCATTTTACTGGTGAGAAGGCTGAGGCAAAAAGAGTTTGAGTGGTCACAGCCGAGACTCAAACTTTAGAGCTTGTTCCTAGCCTGAACTCTTAATTAATCTTGCACTTAATTTCTTTAAATTATCTATGGCTAAATTTTTATTTTTATTCTTTTAATTTTTAAAAATTTAGTGTGATATTCTGGTATTTTTTTTAGCTGGGTATGGTGGCACTTCCCCATAATCCCAGCTTCTTGGGAGGCTGAGGTGGGAGGATCACTTGAGCCTGGCAGTCCGAGACTAGCTTGGGCAGCATAGTAAAAACCAGTCTCAAAAAAAATTTTTTTTAAAGAAGGAAAACTGTTTTATACTACAACTTTCCTTAAGGATCTTCCTCAGTGGGCTTATAATATTGTTCTCCCCATTATGAAGAAAATGTCAGCTCACTTAACATCTGTATCTGTTGGAAGACATGAAGGTAAGTTTGAAGCCCTTTGGGCTTCTTGGCTGAAATATACTATTTATAAGGTAGAGGTCATGATCAATTTGTTTGAGTCCACCTTATGGTTCAGATTGTACCCTTAACTACAAGACACCACAAAGATGCTTCATCGGCAAAGTGTGAGTGGCTGATTACATATCTTGAAGACAGGCAGCTTGATATCTAGATGCCCACACCTATGCACTATAAAAGAGTGTAGATTATGCTCAGTGATACACCTTGGATGTTTTGTCCCCTCCAAATCTCATGTTGAAATGTGGTCCCCAATGTTGGAGGTGGGGCCTAGTTGGAAGTGTTTGGGTCATGGAGGCAGATCTCTTATAAATGGCTTGGTGCCTTCCCCATGGTAATGAGTTCACATGAGAGCTGGTTGTTTAAAGGAAACTAGAACCTCCCTTTTCACTCTCTTCTTTAGTAGTCCTAGGAGTTTCCATTTATTTCCTTTGGATTTATTACTTTTAGACCCATTCAGATCAAGACAAGAAGTAAAAAATATTAAAGTCACTGACTTTCTTGTGAAAATCTAACAGGCAGTCAGCATCTGCTATTGATGCTCTTTCTTGAGCAGAAACTCCTGTTCAGGGTAGCAAAAGAAAGTAAATGCAGCTGATATCCTCCTGGCCCTAATAACATAGAGGAAAAAGGAAAGAATCCCTCTCTCCTTTCTTCTTTTTAGGCATGTCCATGAAATATACATAGCTAACATACCAACAGTACCAACATTGTGTGGCTGTGAGTTGAGATGTCATGGCCTGAATCAAGAAAGGGAACTTACAGAACAGAAAGTTGGTTTAGATCAGTGATTTCCTATCTGTGGGTTATGGAACCCTTGAATCCAAGGAATTTCTGCATGAGGACTATGAATCCATGTGCACTTAATCACAAAGTGTAGACTCAATGAATAAAGACATCTTTATCTATCTATCTGTCTATCTATCTGTCAATCAATCATCTATCTATCTGGTCATGAGCATGGGCTCTTAAGACATATTGCCAGGTTCAAATTCTAATTCCTTTACATAGCAGCTGTGTGCCCTGGGACAAGTTACTTAACCTCTTCATGCTTTGATTTCCTTATTCTTAACTACATAGAGTTGGTAGTAGGAGGAAAATAGATAGGACATGTTGCATATTTAGCCTTGTATTTGATCCTCAGGGAGAGATCAACATTTGTTAGGTACATAAATATCACGAGCAGACAGACATTTTGCACTTTCATCATTTCATATTCAATTTTATATGGACCTCAGCTTGTTTTAGAGAACTTTGAGAGTGAGAAGGAAGCCAGCAGATTGATTTGGTTTTTCTGCTTCCCGGTTTCGGAGAAGGACATAAAGGCTAACACACTGTATAGGCTGAGCCTTGATCCTCCCTCTGCCAGGCACGTCCCGAAACACAAAAGTTCCTGCCCAAAGCCTTTCACGCTAGATCCAGTTGCAGGGGCACCTCACAGTCCTCAGGCCCTGTAGCTCATGTACAGCCATTTGTTTCATTTTTCCGCTGCTACAAAATGAAATATAGATTAAGGCTCCCAACATCAAATAACAGGTCCAAGTTTGGGCATAGTGATACTCTTTATGTATTGAGCATGCCTGTACCCAGAATCAGAAGCAAGAACTGAAATTTAGACACACCTTATTGATTTCAGTGAACGTGTGTTCCTGATGTGGACAGGCTGGGTATGAGAAATTAGTAGCAGCACACTCCACCCAGATAATGGATATGAAACTTGAAGGACTTTTTTTTATATATAAGATAAAAAACCTGTGGAATTCAGCTGTGTATCAGCCCATTCTTCCAGGGAGGAATAGAGCTCTTGTTTAATGTTAGTGTTAATGTGTTCCTTCTGCGTTCTTGTTCTGTCCTTTTGGGTACCTGTAGTTATATGCTATGGAAATTAGGGTATGGCTTTTTCTTTCCGATGCTGTTAATGGTTTGCTTTTTTGGGGTGGGGGGTGGGCTGGGAAGATGGGTAGTTCGGTTGCTTTTTAGGCTTTAATGAGCTGCTTTTATTGGACTGCTACATTTTTGCTGTTACTGCTACCAAAGCACTTCCTTTATTTCAATACCGGACACTTAAGCAAAAGCTTTAGAATGATAAATCCAAAGTTTCAGAAAGCTTTAGAAATGAAAGTGGCCTCCCTAACTCCAAAGCTTATACTCTTCGAACTAGGAATAGTACCTCTCGATGAGCCCTGCTCCATCTCCCATCTAGGTAGGAGCTATTTAGATAACGACTTCAGAGGAAGCCTTTAAATAGACTATTTGAGTCATGGTAAAATGACTCTCTCTGAGGGGCAATTTGATTGTAGGTTCACTGTCCTAGGAAAAAGGAACCCAAATTTCCCCTGGCAAAGTCTCAACAAAGTGGTAAAGTAGAATCTTTCCCCGTCTCTTCCAGGGCTTAGGGCTTCAAATATTGCCCTCTGACAGCACCTTAAAAACTACATCTTCCCTATTTCCTCCTCCTTCTCTTCTGCAATCCTATCCAACAACTTTCTGCATTCTGTTCTTTCCTGATTATGCTCTCTTCTTCGTGACTGTGGAGAGGATTGAGATTGTGTAGATATATTAAACTAGCATAAGATGTTGTTTATCAAATTAAACATACTATGTAGATTGACAATAACTTTAATCCAGTCAAAATTCATATTCCTCCTATAAGTCTTTAATAAATAATGATAATAAAGAAGGCAAAAAAAGTATTTATTGACCATATTTCACATGCCAGATGCTGTGCAATGCATTTTACTTCTTTTTTATCTTATTAAATCTCATAATATAATCATGACCTGGATACCATTATTGTCCCTATTATACTGGTAACCTTCAATCACATAAAAAGTAGGAACATTTGAATTCAGAGCTTAAAACACAAACAACTTGTACATCTCAAAATAACTTGCTGTTACCTTTAAGGTCTGTCATTAAAACATAGCATGTCCTGGGCTCAGTACCTAATCTTTCTTATCTGAAACTTAAATTCATATTTATTAACCTTTTTAGCCCTATATTTTCTAATTCCATAGAAAACTAAAGGTTTTGGTTAGATCTTCATGTGGAATGACTGGTTTCATTCAATAGACTTAATTCAGCAGTCTGTGGGGAAGAGCAAGGTATGATAGAATGGTTCCTCAAGGGCTTCAGATGTGAAGTGGGTTTAAATATACTGTCCCTGTCTTCTTCAGAGTTTTGGTAAAGATAAAATAGAACACTCATTTAAAAGCAATCTTTGCAAATGACAAGCCACTATAGACGTTAATAGAGTTTTCATTTCCAGTATTATCATTAATATCAGATCCTGGAAGAATGTTGAGCCTTGACCTAGAGCAAAAAAACAGAAGAATTAGTAAAGGAATCCTGGCGAAAGGCCCTGCTGTGTATTTAAAGGAGAAAGGGAGATCATGTTGGGAAATTATAATATTAAAAGTAAACAAAAGCTAGGAATTAAAATAAAATAAATTATATGGCCTAGATCCCCATAAGTAATGGTTTAACGTCTGCCTTCCCGTGTTCTGAGCCAGATTAGGGCACAGTAGAGAAAGAGGAGTCTCTGAAAATGTTTCCAATTTGGCTGGTCAGACAGCGGATCATCAGTGAATCAGATGAAAATTTGTGGATTTATGCACTAACTGATCAGCAGGAAATTAAACAAGAAAAGTGTTGGTAGCTCTGGTGAATCCCAAAAGAATCTGGCAGTTGCTAGCCATGCTCCTGAATATGTATAAACAGTACATCATATGACTAAGAGTTTGACTTAGGGGTTAGATTTTATGTGTTTGAACCCCAAATTAGTTATTTAATAGTTGGCACTCCAAGACAAGTTACTTAACCTCACTAAGATTCAGTTTTCCTGTTTATAAAATGTAGATAGTGATAGTACGTACTTCATAGGATTATTGTGAAAAATAAATGAAATATCAGATTTATTTAGGATAACACCTGGCATATGTTTGGTATTCAGTAATTAGTTGCTGCTGTTTTATTCTGCCCTCCCTTGCATCCCACTTTTCTAAGTTGTAAACTAAATAGTTGTACACTGATTGACAGATTAAGAAAGGCTTGTGATTGTGCTAGACCTATGCCTCTCTCTCACCAGATTCCAGGTGTATATGTGGAGGTGGGATAGGGAGTGGAGTAAGTGGGTAAATATTAAATTGCCCAGTTGGGCACCATCCTGAATATTATCTCTAAAGAAAGAAGCAAAACCAGGCACAGCTGATGGGTTAACCAGATATGATACAGAAAACATTTCCTTCTGCTTTTTGGTTTTAAGCCTATATTTGAAGCCTTAGATCTCTCCAGCACAGTAAGCACCAGGAGCCCATGAAGAAAATGGCTCCTGCCATGGAATCCCCTACTCTACTGTGTGTAGCCTTACTGTTCTTCGGTAAGTAGAGATTCGATTACCCCTCCCAGGGAGGCCCAAATGAATTTGGGGAGCAGCTGGGGTAGGAACCTTTACTGTGGGTGGTGACTTTTTCTAGGACATGTGCAAACTATTGGGCATTTCCCAGGGACTCTGTAGTGGAGCCAAGCTAGAAAGCAGAGGCAAGTGGGCTGAGCAACACCTAAGGAGGAAGCCAGACTGAAAGCTTGGTTCCTTGCATTTGCTCTGGCATCTTCCAGAGTGCAAATTTCCTACCAAGGAAATGAGGGTAGATGAGAGAAAGAAGGTCTTTCTTCCCCTGATTCTGATTCCTGAAAAGACAGTTGGTCCTTAAAATTCCATGGGTGTAGATCTTATCCCCACACCCAGATTCTAGTCCTCTGGCGATAAAGAAGACTGCTGGACACTAATGTATCCTCTCTGGACTTTTGCAGCTCCAGATGGCGTGTTAGCAGGTGAGTCCTCTGTTCTTGTTCCCTTGGTGTTTCAACATGTCTGGGCATTGCTTTCCTCTCACTATTTTCTTTGTCCCATCACTTCTGCTTTCTAATGAGTATGAATCTGTTCCTTGGCCAGCCTACTTTCCCTCTCCACCTTGCCTTGTCTTTCTTTTTTTCCCTGATTCATTGCATTCTCTCAAGTCATTCTCTCCTCTGTTTTAGTCAATAACCATGTCTGTTGCACATATACATGTCTCATTCTCTCTCCTAGACACTTTGGCATGATCTCACTCAATAATTACATTATTATTATTATTGCCATTTTATAATTGAGGATGCTGAAACTCAGTGATTTTCTGGTGGCTACATGGTTAAGGAACTGGATTTCAACAGAAGTTCCTTGGCTCTAAGTCCAGTTCTCTTCTGACTATATCACCCTTTTGTTATCACCACGTATCTACTTCTTTGGTCTCTGTTCAAATTTGCACTACATCCCCTTGTTCCAGGAAGCCATTCAAGACTGACTTTCTTAGTGCCTCTCACTACTTTCTGGAACTGACATATGTTTTTCACTCAGTATATAATTCACAATTAAATGGTCATAAATATTCAGAGCTTGGAGAAACCTTATATTTCATCCAGTCCAGTAACTTTATCCATCCATAATTCACTCATTCATTCACATAATAAATGTTTAATGTAACAATGGTTGAACATGGCAGATAGTGTTTCTACCTCAAAAGAGATTGCAGTCCTCATTTACAGATACTGAATTGAAATTAACAGAAGTAGAGTGAGTCAGCTCAAATCACATAGTGAATTGGTTTCTTTGTTTTTAAATCTCCTGCATATGTGTCCTGTCTTTCTCCCTGTGTTGGGCATTCCCTGGGGCACCAATACTATTTTCTCCTTCCCCTAGAAATCAAAACAGGGTCTTATCACCAACAGAATAAGGACAGGTTGACCACTGATTGTCAGAATATTGCTTCGTTTGTACTTTTAAGCCTAGACAGTTTTCAATGACTTTTTTTCTCTCTACATGTCTTTTCATATTTTTATCTTCTTGAAGTCCCTCAGAAACCTATGGTCTCCTTGAACCCTCCATGGAATAGAATATTTAAAGGAGAGAATGTGACTCTTACATGTAATGGGAACAATTTCTTTGAAGTCAGTTCCACCAAATGGTTCCACAATGGCAGCCTCTCAGAAGAGAAACATTCAAGTTTGAATATTGTGAATGCCAAATTTGAGGACAGTGGAGAATACAAATGTCAGCACCAACAAGTTAATGAGAGTGAACCTGTGTACCTGGAAGTCTTCAGTGGTAAGTTCCAGGGATATGGAAATACAGATCTCTCATGTGAGGGATGGCTCATCTGAAGATGGGAAAAAACAGGTTATTCCAAGGGTTAGGACACCAGAGTGGGATTCAAGGCCTCTCATTTTTAAGACCCCTGCATTGGCTGGGCACAGTGGCTCACGCCTGTAATCCCAGCACTTTGGGAGGCTGAGGCAGGTGGATCACGAGGTCAGGAGATCGAGACCATCCGGCTAACATGGTGAGACCCCATCTCTGCTAAAAAAATATATATATAAAATTAGCCGGGCGTGGTGGTGGGCACCTGTAGTCCCAGGTACTCGGGAGGCTGAGGCAGGAGAATGGTGTGAACCCAGGAGGTGGAGGTTGCAGTGAGCTGAGATCACGCCACTGCACTCCAGCCTGGGCTACAGAGCAAGACTCCGTCTCAAAAAATAAATAAATAAATAAAAAAGACCCCTGCATCTCTTTTCTTCTACCCCCTTCCCTTTTGATTACATGTATGCCTTCTTTCAATATTCTAGTCATCTCTCAATATTATTCCTCCACCCTATTTTCCTCTATCTTTTCTGCCTAGATTCAGGTATATATATGATGTGGTCAAACAGCATGACATATATGTGAACATTTCAAAGAGCTGTGTATCTGGAATAGGATCAAAAGGTTTGACTTAAAGTTTTGCTCTGCATAATCCATATGGCATGACCTGAATATTAGGTTGTACTCTTCGTTATGAAACATATCTGGGTACATTTCCTTATGTCCTCTGTTGTTACTTAAGAACACATATTTCATGCTTGTTTCATTTTTATCACTCCTACTGCCAACAAATAGCATAGCATGCTTAGGCACATGTGGCTTAATTAGCAAATGTTGAATAAACAAATTAATGATTTTGAATAGTGACCAATAGGTCTCTTTTATACTCTATATTTTTCTCTTGAGTGAAAAAAAATGTTTCAACCTCCATATGTAAATTCCAAACACAAACTAAAGCAATGTAGAATAGCTTCTTTATTTCCTGGAGTAGGTTCTAGAGAAGTCCTCAAGGATTGGTCCTAAATTAATTATGCTTATTATGCTAGCGATATTTCCTTTCAAAATTCTCCTTTAATGAATGCTTTTTAATTTTTACAAAAGCATTAACCATAGAATGTGATTCTTGTCTTTCACTGACTCATTAGTGACAAATATTTGTTGAGTACCTACCAAATCCTAAGTATTGCTACCAACTCCTAAATACTGTGTTGGGCATTCAGAATAGAATGTAGAACTAGACAGGGTCCCTGACTTCTTGGAGCACAGAGCTGTATGGGAAGAGGACATTAAATAAAGAATTACATAAGTAATTAATTTAAATTATACATGTTTTGAAGAAGTTTTTTTTTGACAACTATAATTAACACTAGAACTGGGAAGTTTCTATAAGGTAAGAGAGGACAAAATAGACACTCTCCTAAGCTAAAATTCCCAAGAAAGACTGTTTATTTTCCCCTAACTAACTAGAACTAGCAACAGAAGATCTGAAAGGAATTCTGGCTTTCAAGTGTTCCATGTATGGACTCAGCAGGGAGGTCCGAGAGGCTTTGTGGCCCCAGACTGACTTTTCAGGAGGGGAAAGGATTTATCAATACACAAGACAGGCTCTAAGCATTATTTTGTGCCCTTTAAAAATCCACTTTATGAGCCAAAAAGTGAGTTAATGATAATTCATAGTTTCTGACACATGCTCTATGCGTGGCTCTCTTTTCTCTATTCATTCTCTCTCTCTTCATTTATTGTTAAATAAATAATGTAATGAATGTTCTTCAGACTGGCTGCTCCTTCAGGCCTCTGCTGAGGTGGTGATGGAGGGTCAGCCCCTCTTCCTCAGGTGCCATGGTTGGAGGAACTGGGATGTGTACAAGGTGATCTATTATAAGGATGGTGAAGCTCTCAAATACTGGTATGAGAACCACAACATCTCCATTACAAATGCCACAGTTGAAGACAGTGGAACCTACTACTGTACGGGCAAAGTGTGGCAGCTGGACTATGAGTCTGAGCCCCTCAACATTACTGTAATAAAAGGTGAGTTGGTAAAGGAAAGGAAAAGCATCCATAGCAGGGGAAGGAAGAGAGAACTTCTGAGCCTAAGCAGCTGCAGCTTGTAGAAGGGGGGCACCTGTGATACACTGGAAAGCCTACTAGACTTGCAATGAGGAGACCTGGGTGATAGTATATATCTCAATCTCTGTTTCAAAGTCTTGACTTGTTAAATGGTGATAGTAATACCTGCTTACACTATGAAATTTTTATGAAGATTAATGTGGTAATATTTGTGAAATGACTTTGTAAACTGTTAAGCACTACCCAAGCATAACAGATTGTGATTACTATTTTGATCTCAAAGTCATCTGTTGCTCCTGGGGAAAACACTTATATTTATCAAATTGAAAAAAAGTTTCAAAGTTGAATGAAGAAAGGATATAAAGAGCTTGAGGAGCCCATTCCAGCTTAGGAGGGCTGGGAAAGGAAACCAGCAAGTCAGTGAGCTGTGTGCCTGTGTATTGAGGGAGGAGGGAATGGACTTGATATGGAGAGGGTAGGGAGGTGGACTGCCTCTATGGCCTGTAAGAAAAACTGCTCTCTCCAAACTCTTTATAAGAGAGGGAGCCTGTGAAGTATTCACTTTTGAAGGAGAAAGTTAGACTTTTCCTTCACACACTTTGTACATAATAATGTTTAAAAAAGCATGAGGTCAAAATACATAATTAAGTCCTAGCAGTTCTCTGTTAACTAATTTGAGACTGAAGTGCTATGTACTTGTCTCTAGGCTTCCAGTATCTTCATCTGTAAAACAGAATATTTGATCTAGATTCCATTAGAATCATTTGATAACTTAAAAAATATATTGATGCTCATGTCTCATTTCTTGAGATTCTGTTTTAATTGGTTTGGAGTGCAGCCTGGGTATACGCATTTTTCACAGGTCTTTCACATAATGGTAATGGGTAGCCAATATTGCGAATCACTTGTCTAGGTGATCTTTAAATGATTTCTGGATGTAATATTCTGAGGCTCTATAATTTGAGACTAATCACAAAAATCGGTACAGTTTATAAACAGACTAACAGAACCACAAAATAATAGAATTGGAAGGCAATTTAACTAGTGCAATTTCTTCATTTTGCCTAACAGGCATGTAAGAAACGATGATTGATTAATTGAGTAATAGGCATTGATGACCCTTGTCCTCACTTTGTCCCCTTTCCACCCCTTAATTATATGTGAATTCTGGTCTTGTCATTTCGAAGAAGGGGTTTATCTTTCCTATTGTCTTCCCCTCTGGGCACGGCACACTGGCTGCTGGAGTTAAGAGGAAATGCTTAGGACTCCCTGTGGCTCCAGGGAGCACCAACAGAGCAACTCAACCTAGTGTTAATCTGAGTGTTTTCTCTGTGCTTCTGGATGCCACATCACGCTAAAAATGAAGGACAAAGCTTGGTCTTTCTCTTAGGGAGGATGAAACTCTGAACCTCATTCTTCAGTTCCCAAGATGAATTATGTTTCTCATTGCATCTGTGTTCCACTACAGCTCCGCGTGAGAAGTACTGGCTACAATTTTTTATCCCATTGTTGGTGGCGATTCTGTTTGCTGTGGACACAGGATTATTTATCTCAACTCAGCAGCAGGTCACATTTCTCTTGAAGATTAAGAGAACCAGGAAAGGCTTCAGACTTCTGAACCCACATCCTAAGCCAAACCCCAAAAACAACTGATATAATTACTCAAGAAATATTTGCAACATTAGTTTTTTTCCAGCATCAGCAACTGCTACTCAGTTGTCAAACACAGCTTGCAATATACATAGAAACGTCTGTGCTCAAGGATTTATAGAAATGCTTCATTAAACTGAGTGAAACTGGTTAAGTGGCATGTAATAGTAAGTGCTCAATTAACATTGGTTGAATAAATGAGAGAATGAATAGATTCATTTATTAGCATTTGTAAAAGAGATGTTCAATTTCAATAAAATAAATATGAAACCATGTAACAGAATGCTTCTGAGTATTCAAGGCTTGCTAGTTTGTTTGTTTGTTTTCTACTAAAGGCAAGGACCATGAAGTTCTAGATTGGAAATGTCCTCTCTTGACTATTGCAAGTGCGATCTAGGAATGAAAAGACATAGGAGGATGCCAGTGAGGTGGATCATTTTTATGCTTATTCTTCAGCTTACTAAATATGAACTTTCAGTTCTTGGCAGAATCAGGGACAGTCTCAAGACACAGGACTCTCAGGATGAAATACAGTCCAGGATTCCTCTGTGATTGTTTTGCCCCTCCCAAATTTATATCTTGAACTTATGTCTTGTATCTTTATACAGCACCTGAACCAAGCATTTTGGAGAAATTCCGGCTAATAATAATAACCAAAACCTTCGGCTCTGAAAACAGTCCAGGACTGAATAAGATCTTGGGCAAAAGAACTAGACAATTTCGGTTTATTTTCCCTTTCATTTTATGTCTTCATCATAGTCATTGGAGGCTCATTATTCTGTCATGGAGCAAATGGGATTAAGTTTTTACCTATGATTTATTTTTTAATTTTTTGTAGAGATGGGGTCTTGCTATTTTGCCCAGGCTGATCTCAAACTCTTGGCCTCAAGCGATTCTCCCACCTCAGCCTCACAAAGTGTGGGATTATAGGTTTGAGCCACTGCGCCTGGCCAAGTTTCTGCCTATAATAAAGCCATCCATTAGAAAGAGACTAAACCACACAGAAAAAGACATCAATTCAAATCCTGACTCTTCTACTTTCTAGATTTGTGATCTGGAAAAATTTTCTTATCCCTCCATGGGCTTTAGTATTTCATTTGTGAAAAAAAGAAAAGGATAATAGTCATCCTGTCCACCTCTTAGAGTTCTTCTGACAGTCAAATAAGAGGCTGTATTTGAAAGTTCTTTGTAAATTGTAAACATTTATACAAATTTAGGAACTTTTAGCACCTACATGAGATCCAGTCTTTGCCACCACTACCCTCTACCCCCCATGATCCTGCCCATAAAAATATTTATACTCAGGGCTTAGAGAAAGCACTAGGGAAGATGGGCAACATATTGCTGGTGCTGGCTGTCGATTCATGGAAATCAGTGAAAGATCAGGATGCCTATAGCTTACCCGTGCCTTAGAACAATTAATAGTATGAGGAAGTGTGGCTGGGGAGAAAACTTTTAAATATGCATGAGACCCACAAGTCCCATTTTTTCCAAGGAATGTTTTTGGGTCGCAAAGAACAGGGAAATTACTGAAACATTTCTTTCCTCTTTTTTTAACTTTGGATAGGGATCTGGTATTACCTTTCTTCACACTCTCCTCCACTTAAAAAAAAAATCATTTAAAAGAGGCAAGAAAAGGCCAGAATCCCAGTGAACACCCTTGTTACTTAGCTTCATGTAGTGAATAAGTCTGGCCAATGGAGAAAAGATTTCTCTTGGAGCAACAGGCCAGGCAAAGTTTCCCTAGGAGACTCCCTGGTGTTGCTTCAGGATGCTTCCTCTGCCACCTCCCCAAGGTCTATCTTATGTTTTAGCCTTGGGACCAGGCTTTCCACCACATTAACCACACCTTTCTCCCCAGTGGTCTTCACAGCACATCAGCATTTCAGGCATCAGGCTAAACAGCAATTTACCCCTCTATTTCAGACAAGGGATTGAGGCCAGTGATTCAGAGTTCAAAACTGAGAGATTTGATATGGATAGAAAGTCCGGGCTTGATCAGCTTGAGATACATTTTCTGAGAAATTTTCTAGGTTCTTGAGTATCGCATTTCACTTTTATCTCCCCTTTACCCTGACTGCAAGATTGAGGGGACTACGGATAGAACACAGATCTGGATATTCAAGCTGCTAACTAGCTGTGATTGGGCCAAGTTACTTGCCAGCCTCTGAGATTCTATTGTTTCTTTGTTAAAACTGGGAGTCTGGTGGAGGTGATCTCTAAGGTCCCTTGAAGCCCAGATATTTTGTAATTTATTACTTTGAGTTCATATGCAGTAATTATCCAGGCACTAAGGCTCAGAATGCATTCCCCAAGAAGCTCCAGTGTAAAATTTTCCTTTATCCTTCACACATTGGGCTCTTCTTTCACTGTGCTCTTCTGTGTACAGTATCTAAATTCCACATTTGTGCCAGACCTGTCTGGGTTTCTGCCCATTTATTTCTACCCATTTTCTTCTCGATAGTCATACATCTCTTGGTCCAGAGGGAGTGTGGAACATAGGGTCAGGGCTTGAGTATTTTGTGGACTCCTAAAATATGGCATTTATGAAGATGGCTTTACACATGAAACATTTTTTATTATGCCAGAGATGGAGTACATGTGTTATAAAGATGATTGGAATAGAAATAATTCACTCTAGATTCACCCTTCTCACCCCCTTTATCACCTCCTGTCTCTTACCAAATTGCTCAAGGCCAGTTCATAGAGAAAAATTTGCTCTCCCATGAATTGCTGTTCCAAATTGGCAGACAAAAATCTTTATGAATTCACAATAGTTAGGGGCCGATTTCTGAAAAGCAAGTCAGTAGCTCCCCACTGGTGGCCAATGGAAGACGTAATCCTGTGACCACCTTCAGAGTGGAGACGCAGACAAATGGTGCACCTTGTCAGTATGTTGAGGAGTTGAGTACTTGAAGAAAGACTCTGATCTTTCCCTCTTCTCATTAAATGGGAAATGGTGACAACCTGGAGATGGAAGTTTTATGCTGAGGATGGCAGAGGCACCTGCCAGCCTAGGACTCTAGATAATCTTAGAGAGTCGGGCTGTCTTCCTGCCATAGCTGATCTGCCCAGCTCCGGACAGCTACTTATCAAGTCAAAGTCTCTTTCTGGAACTTCATCAATCACTACAACATTCCCACCACAAACCTTTTACTCTATCAATGTGCTCACCACAACAATTCACTTATATATTTCACTTATGACAATGACACTCTTCCCCTTCTTGAAAATTAAATGACATAAGTCCACTTTCAGTCTTTCCTGTTATTTCCAGTTTTCAAATATCATTGACAATGGTCAGCAATCTCTCTGCAAGGTAGTAGCATCAGGCTGCGATGAAATGGAAACTGCTCACAGATAATTTTTTGAAAAGAAAAGAATGACTTCCTATGGATTCTGAGAAAAGTTCAGATTTTAATTTTTTAACCAGTTTCCAAGAAGATAATACTGCACTGCTGCCAACCAAATTGAATCATAGTAAATATTGTTGAATAAATAGAATAAAATTATTTTAAATTAAAATATAAGAGCCACTGATTTGCATTTAGTAGAATATATCAGGGCTGAAAGTTTGATTTCTCCAATTATGTTAATGGCTATTTTAGAAATGAGATCCTAAAATGTTGCAGGTTGAGGTCCCCAGAAAACAGACATTGAGACAGAGATTTGAACACAGCAAGTTTATTAGCTCTCAGCATGTACACTTGTGAAGAAGTGAAGAAAGCAATATTGGGCAAAAACAAATAAGTTGAAATGTGAGGTAGTCAAGCTCCCTCTGGCACTGGGAGAGCCCTTCCTACTTATCTTAAGGTGAAGCAATACCCTAAATAGACAAACCACTGAAGGTAGTATATCCCTGGGAAGGGAGCATGGTCTTGGAAGAAGCAACTATTTAACAAGGACAATTCTTGAAGAGGAACTCAACTGAGAGCCATTAGCCCAAGGCACTCCCAGCAGCTGGAGGAATGCTTGTGTGGGTCCTGAAGGAGTGCAATGCAGGTGATGTGCTGCAGCATTCACCAAATACAACTTCAGATAGAAGACAGTGTGACATTGGCCAGCAGACCTTTACCTGATGGCTTCTAATTAGATTAAGCAGAACTACTAAGCAAAATCTAATTGTCTCTTGACCAATCTCACAGAAACGAACTATATCATTTCTAGAAATCTGGACACTAAAACAAAGATATTTTTATCTCCAGTCAGACTTCACATGACAATTTTTGGCAAAGAAAGACATGTTAACTTGACTTAAATAATTTATTTCCAATGAATTGTCCCATTTTCAGCATCCAGCAGACTTTACCACACTATCAGAAGTGATATCTTGCCTCTACAGGTTCACCCCATTGGATTGGATGGATTCTGGATACTGTAGGACTGTATTTGAAACTCAGGGTATGCTTATTCCTCAGTATAGAAGGCCAGAGTGCAGTGGAAAGATGAGAGAGAGAATATCCTTCCTTGCACCAGAACACATATTTTCACCTTCTGTGATGCTCGGGCATAAAATGCTGTTTATAACTCAGGTTTAAAGTTGGAAGTATAGAAGAAGAAACTTCTGAAAATTCACCCCTGCAGGCTTAGGAGCTCACTGGAAAATTTTTAAGTCATGCATCAGATTTCTGTTCATTAATAATTCTTTTCAGAAGTTGTAGTTAAAGTGCTTATGTTTAATAACACTATTTCAGAGAGTTTTACATCAACCTGGGAAAAGGAACTATTCTTTTACTGATCCTTTCAACCTCCATCCTTTTTACTCTTGTGTTGAATGTATGAAAAGTGTTAGCCTTTTCAGCAGTTCGTCTTTTCAATCTGAGTTTTCTGATCCGGGCATCTCAGGAATATGGACAGTTCACGTCTGTGTTCTCTGTAGCTGATGCTTCTTTGCTCTTTCCCACATCTGCACTCTTTACTCCTAGGTCAGTTAGAGCAGTTCCATCAACTTGGAAGTTCTGCCTCTAGCTTTTTTTTTTTTTTTTTTACAAGAAAGCCTGCAACATCCACAGAAATGCATATGTGTGTGTGTGTGTGTATCTTCTAACTTATTTGCTTAAAATGTGGCACAAATTATTCTGACACCCTTAACAGTCAACTAGAAAATCTTTCTGGGATGATTTCCAAACATTTTCCTCATTAGCTTTTTAGAACCCTGCTGGACTTTATGTTTCTTTTTTTTTTTTTTTTTTTTGAGACCCAGTCTAGCTCTGCCGCCCAGGCTGGAGTGCAGTGGCACAATCTCGGCTCACTGCAACCTCCGCCTCCCAGGTTCACGAGATTCTCCTGCCTCAGCCTCCTGAGTAGCTACAATTAAAGGCGTGTGCCACCATGCCCAGCTAATTTTCGCATTTTTAGTAGAGATGGAGTTTCACCACGTTGGTCAAGCTTATCTCGAACTCTTGACCTCATGATCTGCCTACTTCAGCCTCCCAAAGTGCTGGGATTACAGACGTGAGCCACTGCACCTGGCCAGACTTTATGTTTTAATGGAGTTGTATAACTCAAAATATTCTCAGGGTATGTGTAACTGTGTGCATGTGTATGTGAGTGCATAATCCAGGCATGCATTTTTTTTCCCTACATTCATAAGTATGCTAAGCTATTTTCTAACTGTTCTGGAGCAGGGCGTAGAAGATCACAACAACCTCAAACAGAAACCTCCAGTTTTAGCACTCAGTTAATTTAGTCTAGTCTTCTTGATCCCATACATAAGGGCATTATTGAAAGAGCATTAAAAATTAGTACATATTTATAAACGCAAAGGAAAAGCCTTCACAACCTCTCTTCATTAAGGAGACAGAGTCTTTTGCCCCACGGCTCTGTGCAGAGCATCTTTGACCTCCTTGTTCTTCAGGCTGTACACAACAGGGTTCAGTAGGGGAGTGATGAGTGTAGGTCACTGAGATGAGTCTGTCCTGTCCCAGGGAACTCTGGGACTTAGGCTTCAGGTAGATGATGGAGGCACAGCCATAGTGGATGATGACCACTGTGAGGTGGGAGGTGCAGGTGGCAAAGGCCTTCTTCCGACCTTCAGCTGAGGCAATCTTAAGAATGGTGGAGATGATGAGGACATAGGAGATAAAGACCAGGCCCATAGGTAGAACAAGGACACAGACGCTGACAACAAAGTTGATTATCTCATTGACAGTGGTGTCTGTGCAGGCCAGCTTCAGCAGGGGTCTCACATCACAGAAGAAGTGGGAGATGACAAAGCCATCACAGAATGGCAGGCCAAACACAGATGTTACTTGGACAATGGCCATGCCAAGGCCAATCCCCAGTGATCCAGAGGCCAATTGGATACAGGCCCTCTTACCCATGATGACTGAATACCTTAGGGGGTTGCAGATGGCCACATAGCGGTCATATCCCATGACTGTGAGCAGGAAGCAGTTGTTGATGCCAAAGGTGAGATAGAAGAAGAGCTGAGTGGCACAACTTTGGGTGGCAATGGGCTGATGAGGATTCAAGAGACCAGAAACATATGGGGAATGATGGCCACAGTGTAGCAGGTCTCAGAGATGGACAGCATGCTCAGGAAGAAGTACATGGGGGTGTGAAGATGATGGCCCAGGCGAATAATGGTCATGATAATCACATTGCCAGCAGGTACAAAGTTAGGAATACAACAAAGAAGACAAGTTTGTGCTGCCACCTGAAGCTGGAGAAACCTTCAAAGAGGAACTCAGTCACAAAAGTGGAATTTAGCTTTGGCATCAAGGTAGGTCTAGGTTTGAAAGAGCTGGGCAGAGGAAAGAAACATATGATGAGTTAATCATGAAACAGAGTAGGCTGGACCAAGGCTTTCAGTAAAAAGCATGTCCATCCTCTGAGCAATGCCCTAGACCTGTTGTCTACTTGCTCAGAATAATCACCGGTCCCCATCCTCTTCTTTGGAAGCATAGAAGGCTACCCTGGGACCCTGGGATTGAGAGCAGAGATAGTGATCAGAAGGTGGTAACAAACTGAAAGAGATCTGTAGAAACAACTCCCTGGTCCCTTTTTTTTAAAATTATTATTATATACCTAGAGGTATATGATCCAGAGGTGTGCTTGCTGGATCATATGGAGGTCAGAGGAATATCCATACTGTTTTCCACAGTGGCTACATCATTTTACATTCCCACCCAGAGTGCACAAGGGTTCCAATTTCTCAACATCCTCTCCAACACTTGTTATCTTTTGATTATAGATTAAAAATAAATAAATACTAGCCACCCTAACTGTTATGAGGTGATATCACATTGTGGTTATGATTTGCATTTCCCTGATGATTAGTGACACTGACCATATTTTCATATATCTGAATTAAAATCAAAATCTAGAAGAGATGTTTGCATTCCCATGTTCATTACAGCACCATTCACAATAGCCAAATTGTGGAAACAACCCAGGTGTCCACTGGTAGATGAATGAATAAAGAAAATGTGGTATTTACATAGAATGTAACATTATTAAGCCTTAAAAAAAAAGGAAATCCTGCCCTTTGCAACAACAGGGATGAGCCTGGAGGACATTATGCTAAATGGCATAAGCCAGTCACAGGAGGACAAATACTGCATGATTCCACTTATACGAGGTATTTAAAAAAGTCAAAGTCATAGAAGCAGGAAATAGAACGGTGATTACTGGGGAACAAGAAAGGGGAAGTGGGGAGTTGTTGTTCAATTCATGTAAAGTTTCAATTATGCAAGATAATTAGTTCTAGAGAGCTGCTGTACAGCATAATTCTTGTAGTAAACAATATTGTAATATGCACTTAAAATTTTTTAGGATGGTATATCTCATATTAAGTGCCTTACCACAAAACAAAACAAAAAGCAAAGGGACACGAAGAAATGTTTAAAGGTGATAGATATGTTTGTTACCTTAATTATGATGATGGTTTCACAGATGTTTGTATATGGCCAAACTCATTAAATTGTACACATTAAATATATGTAGTGTATTATATATCCATTGTACTTCAATAAAGCTGTTTAAAGAAAGAAAGAAACAACTACCTGGCCATTGAAGGAGTGGGCCTAGGTCAAGGAAGAAGCAGGTGATACATCAAATGTGCCCAGCTCTAGAGTTCCTTCTCAATACACTCCTGAATTACTTCCCAAGGATCCAGTGAGGAATAGCGAAGAATAGAAGATGTGAGACTGATTGGTATCCTTTTCACACTGTCAGCAGTTTCCAATGCCAAATGCCCTGTGAGAGTCCTGAGAATGCTTCTCCTCCCCAGAACCCTAGGTCCTGGTCTTCACTTATCTAAGCCCTGCATCTACAATACTCAGTGACCATCAAACAGTAGAAAAGGGAACACTTCTACTGATGACTTTTTCTAGAAACCTTGTAATAAATATCACCTAGGATCATAAAAAATGGTTTGATATGGCATTGCAATATTTAGATTGTCTCGTTGAATTCTAATCAAAGGTAGAAAAGACAGCAAAATGAATCTGAGGGTGACTCTTTAAGTAAGGAATAGGTTTTTCTAGTATGAGAGCAAAGATAATATTCATTTAATCAGAGAACGATGAATCGTCCTATTTTTTTTTACTTCACTTATGCATATTCCAAGTTATGTTGGGGATACAAATAAGCTGATCCACCTTCCTTTTGTCTTACCTCAAGTAGACCCAGCATGAGAGGTTGTACTGGCGCAGATTAACCTTGCTCCTTATACCCACATCTACTCCTGATAATACTCACCATGTTTAACCATCATCTCCATTCAGAAAGCTGAGGACTGTCCTAATCACCACCCTTCCCTTTTCCACACAAAGACAGTGCCTCCTGAAATTCTCTCTTCCTGTCCCCTCCACTTCATGCTTTCTACCAACGCCCAACTACTGACTGCCATTACCATCCTCTGTGATCACCACAAGGCCTCCTAACTAATCTGTCTCCTTTTGGTTGATCTTAGTCTAAGTCTTCCTCCTGGATGTTGCCATTACGCTTTTTTCAAAAACCTGTTCATGGAGCTGTCCTGCGTAAATTCCTCAATAGCTCCTCGGAATCTTAACCATAATATTTAACTCATTTGTAAGTTGAATATGTTAGTATTTCATAGAGTTGCCATGAAAATTAAATGGCTTACTTGTTTGAAGAGTTTGACGCAGCATTTGACAAATAGGAAACCCTCAGTAAATACTAGTGTTATTAGAAGTTACAGTTATTTCTTTTTCATTTTCCCCAAATTAGCAAGTTTAAATTTCTAAGAAGATCAGGGGCAGGGGTGGAGGGGCTTCAATCTAATATTTATGGATTTGTAAACAAGTATGTGATTATCTTAACCTTAACTTTGTAAGTATTATAATTTCCCTTCCAGTTGCTCAAACGGAATTTTTTATGCTCTTTCAAAATCTTTCTTGAAGTGCATTGACCAAATCCATGCACTGCTGCATGTATTATACTAACACAGGTGTGGATTAAGTTGAATATAATTTTCAGTTCTGCCTCTAATCCTCTAATCCCTTTCCTGAAGATGCTCAATATTTTACTTCTCCCTCCGGTCATAGTAGCTCATCCAACTAATATATCTAGAAACAATCTGCAGTGACATCTAGATCCCTTGCCTGGGTTATAATTGAATTGATAGCATGGAGCCCATCGTTGTAAAATCACAGTTTCCTTTACACTTGAATACATTAAAATTAATTCACATTATTTTCATAATGTAATTGTATTTTATTAACCAGAAGATCTTATTCAGGTCTGTGGCCTCGAACATTTGCCTCCCTCTCTTCCAGATAGTTATTTAAACTGCTAACACTCACCTCAAAATGCTGTCCCAGCTCCATCTAAGAGAATAATCAGTACAGGGATGCAGAGTGGAATGCGGAAATTTAAAATGTAGGCAAGGATAGGATTACTCATCTAAAGTCTAGGAAATGTAGGTGAGGAGGAAAAACGAGAGATAAAAAAGTAGAGAGGGTACAGATAGACAGAAACCTCAAAATTCAGGTAATGTCTTTGACTTTGGAGTTTGTATTGCCTTTCCTTGCTTTCAAATAAATTACAAAAAATGAGAAACAGGCCTGTTCCTGGCCCAATCCTAGATGAGTGTACTGTTTACAATTTTTCCCTGGAGAAGAAAACTTACTTATCCTCTTGTTTCCTGAATTTTTAAAAATCTCCTGTGCATTTTCATTCTGTGCATGTACCCAAACATCACATGTACCCCGTAAATATGTACAACTATTATGTATAATTTTTTAAAACGAAATAAGCCAGGCACAGAAATAAAAGTATCGTATGTTCTCACTTATATGTGAGAGCTTAAAAAGTTGATCACATGGAGGTAGAGAGGAGAATGGTGGTTACTAGAGGCTGGAAATGGTGAGGTTGTGGATGAAGAGAGGTTGGTTAAAAGGTACAAACATAGTTACAAGGAATCCATTCTGGTGCTTGATAGTACGGGAGGTAACTAGAATTTATTTTATATTTCAAAATTTCTAAAAGAGAAGATTTGAAGTGCTCCCAACACAAAGTAATAATAAATTCTGAGGTGATGGATATTCTAATTACTTTGATTTTGTCATTACACATTGTATTAATATATCAAAAAATCACATGCACCACATAAATATGCAGAATTATATATTAATAAAGCAAACTTTGAAATCTAAAACAAAAAGTCTCCTGTGCATTTCAATTTGCTTAAACTAAAATCGTGCTTGATTTTACTGAGCGAAACAACTTCTTCAAGAGTTCAATGTGTTGGGAAGTCACAAAGTATAAGTACTATGCTAGTGCTAGGAAAATAAAGATGACCCAATTGGTCTTTTTTCTCATGGAGCTTAGATTCTTGGACAGCCTTTGGTATAGGATCCAATTACAGCCTTCCAAGTACTTTATGGCCCTCTTCTCTATTCTATTCATCTACGTTTCCAACATCTTAGAAATCACATTCTTTCTTATTAGAGCCCGTGTTCCCCCTTCTTCCATAGACTATCACTGGCTATGCAATAACAGTATACACTATCATAAACATTCCCCATCCCAGCCGTTAAGTTTCCGTAATGGTGAGCTTAACGTTAAGCTTCCTTCAGAGTTTCACTTCTGAAACTCACCACATAGCCTGTTTCTTGAGTCTTCTAGAGAGTTGTGCTTATACCTGAATTATATCCTCAACTCTGGAAATTTGACTGCCTGCAATCATAGACTATGGATTTTTTTTATTACTGATAGTTATACAATGTTTCCCAGATTTTTGTCAATGCCTTTTCTAAGATTATTTAAAACACATCGGTTATTTAACTAACAATCACTTTATGGAACTATGCTATTTTACTGAAGAGTCTATGAATTTCCTTAACAGAGGGTCACTAATGTCATACTGAGCAGACATTAGTTTTTCCCCCTTTGCTGGCTAATCTTTAGATAGCACCAAGAATGTGATAACTAAAGGAACTATTTAGAGAGGAAGGAAATAATGCCTATCTCAGTCTTCCTGTGTCCAACACCAGAAGTGAAGTCACACTAAGTTCCCCTAGATTCTCACAAGCCCATCCACTGGAAGGATTTCATCTTTGGGTCACAAAGCATTAACTTTGGCTTAGGTGTTTTTTAATAAGGTACAAATTGTCTGTCCCCAGTGTTAGATGTTTCTGTCTCCAAAACAACACTTACTACTCCCAAGTGATAATGGCAGAAGACACAATCCAAACAGCAGAGCATCTGGAGACCTCATTACTAATGCAGCACATTTTCTAATCCTGAAAATAACACTTTGGAGAACAGAGTTGGCTTGGCTATTAGGGACAATCTCTGGGATGAAAGGCTTATTTCCCTTATTAGCGTGGGTAATAGTCCTGCTGAAATCCATGTCAGATTTTCTGTACATTTCTTTGGAGGCCTTATGGAGTAACCCTTCATGCATGAGAGAATAGAAGTGACAATTATCAAGCAGGGTTTATGCATGGAGCCCTCATACAGAGGGCTGACCTTCAGATACTCTGACACTTGAAGCAGTTTAGAGTCTCTCGAAAGAATCATCAACACTGTTCCTGAATTATATTGTCTGAGCTTTCATACTTTTTTTTTTTTTAACGTTTTAAGGAACTGCCAGACTGTTTCCTAAAGTGGCTGAGGATTTTGCCTTCCCACCAGCAATGTTATGAGTGTTCTAATTTCTCGACATACTTGCTAACACTTATTTTCTGGTGTTTCCTTTTTTTTTTTTAATTATAGCCATCCCAGTAAGTGTGAAGTGGTATCTCACTGTGGTTTTGATTTATTTCCTTAATGACTAATGACGTTGAGCATCCTTTTATGTTCTTATTGGCCATTTGTATATCTGCTTTGGAGAAATGTCTGTTCAGATTCTTCGCCCATTTTTAAATGCAGTTGTCTTTTTATTCTTTTATGAGTTGTTTAAATATATTTTGGATACTAGATCCTGATCAGAGATAAGATTTACAAATATTTAATTCCCATTCTCTGAGTTGTCTTCTCACTTTTAAACTGATCTTTCTCATCTCTGCACTTCTTGCTACACACCCTATATTTATTTTGGAGCCCTCAGCTCAGTTTGTCCCAAGGCCTCAGCCTTGCCAGGGAACCTTCTGCATATTAAATCCGTGTCATTATCCATAGCCAAAATAGATGGGAATAAGTGTCTATAGTTGAAAGATATGTAAAAGTTGGCACTCAATTGTCACAGATTTTTAACCAATTATTTCTTTGCATTGGTCTTAGATTGCTAATTGTCAGCTCCTTAGAAATAGAGACTCTTTGTCATCCATCTTTTGTTTTCTCAGCGAACCTAGAGCTGCTACTTCTAAAAAAATTCCTATTACATGCTCTTTATTATATGCTAGGTACTAAATTATGCAATGCACACATATTAACTCATTTAATCCTAACAATGAACCTACGAGATAGCACAATTGTGCTGTTTTTTTTTTTTAGGAGAAAACAGACACAGAGATGTTATATAATTTCCCGTAGGACACTGAGCTGATAAATGGGAAACTAGGACTTAAACAAAGGAAATCCAGCCTCATAAGCTGGCCTATATTGGTAATATTGAATTTAATTTGAATTTGTGTTCAGTGGTGGTACTGCTAATGGTAGCAACCTAAAAAGACATCTTGGTAATGGTGAATAAAGCATTAGATTAGTGATTTGGTTTACCCAGGTTTTAGTTCCATAGTTGTGACTAACTTGTCGAGTATTTAGACTGACATGTATCTGGGCCTTGGTGTGTTCATCTATGAGTGATGACATAATAATGTGGTAGTGGTGATGCTGCTGCTGCTGATTTTGCCTCCTATTCTGCATCCGTCACCTTGTTTTATGTTACCTCACAATAACATGATAAAGTGGACATATACATCCACACTATTATCCCTATTTTACAAATGAAGAAACTGAAAACAAGTGAGAGAACTGGAATAAGTGACTCCTTACCAGGATTCTTTTCACCCTGCTACTATTCATACAGAAAATTGAAGGATAGAATTAGTTCTCCTACACCTCTAGAATGTTGCTATAGTGACCATACTATATGGATATAGCTACTAAGTCAGTGAATAATTGAGGAGCCAAGATTCTAGAAAGAAAGAATATGCAGAAATGTTAGCTCGACCCTCACTTCTTTGCAGTTTCCTTGAGGAATTGTAATTTGTTGTTTGTAGTCTTTGGTCAAAAAAACTAATAAACTGAGCAGAGTATCTGGAAATTTCCATATGCTTAAGGGTTATATTCTCTGTGAAAGGGTAAAGTGGAAATAAATGAACCCTTCACAGAGACTAAAACTTCAAATTAATTTAATTTCTAGTTAGATTAATATGATGTTGCCCCTAGTCTAATTACCTGTCGAGAAGCAAAATAAAATATTCTCTAGAGGAAGATAATATAATCTAGAGTACCAATTTGTCTTTATAATTTTTTCATATAGTACTGGAGTAGGAAAACTACAGCCCATCAGCCCACTACATGTTTTTGCATAGCCTGCAAGGGGTATACTAGTTTTTACAATTTTAAATAATTGAAAACAAATCTAAAAAATACTTTGTGACATGTGAAAGCTATGTAAAATTCAAATATAGTAAGCACACACAAAAACCCCAAAATTTTTTGAACCACAACCCCACTCATTCACTTATGTATAATCTATGGCTTCTTTTGTGCTACTATAGCAGAATTTAATAGTTGGAACAGGGACTTATGTATGATCCACAAACCCTAAATTATTAATTACTTGGCCCTTTTCAGGAAAGTGTGAGGATTTCTGATAGAGAGTGTCCAAGATGTAATAAAAATGCACCAGACATACCAGGATAAAAAACCAAAGATCTAAGACTCAACAAATTAAAAAAAAACTCAATACAAACAAACCCATAAAATAATCATATTAAAGTTACAAAATACAAATTTAAGATAAATATGACGGTGGCAGACACATTCTAAGGTGACCCATAATGAGTCACACCCATGTATTCCCTTCATTTGAGTGTGGACAGAACTGTGACTTGCCTCTGTTCAATAGAATATGCCAAAGACGATAATATGTCTCACTCCCATCCTTATATAACATTATATAAGAATTTATCATAACAGAATGGAGCAAGAATACTAACTTGCTGACTTTAAAGAATTAAGTGGCCATGTTTTAAGATAACTTGTAACAGGGTAGTGTAGCAAGGAATATATGCAACTTCTAAGAACTAACAGTTTCAGCTGAAAGCCAATTCTGCTAACAACTACATGAGTTTGGAAGTGGATGCCAAACTCCAGGAAGGAATACAGCTCTGCTGATGCTGATTGCAGGTGTGTGAGATCCTGAGCAGAGAACCCAGCTAAGCCATGCCTAGAACACCTGTCCAATGGAAATTTTGTGGCATTTTAAGCTACTAAACATGTTAATTTGTTATGCAGCAATAAAAACTACTATAATGATTATTATGCTGAAAAAATAATGTATGACAAATTTTCAAATCACAGCAGAGAATGAGAAATATTATTTAAAAATAAAGTGAAAACACTAGAAGTATAAAATATAATAAGAGAAACTAAGAACTTAATAGATGTTTTAACACCACATTAGAAATAACTGGAGATAAAATCAGTGAATTGGAAGATGTGTCAGTAAAAAATATCTAGATTGAAGCACAGAGAAAAAAAAGTAGTGCAATATGTGTAAAAGAGCATAAGAAGCACATAGAACCCCAGGAAAAGGTCTAGCATATGTGTAATTAGACTACCAGATTAATAGGAGAGATAGAATGTATCAGAAGCAATATACGAAGAAACAGTGGCCATGAATTTTTCAAACTTGAGGAAATCATTAAGACACAAATTCAAGAATCATCCTGAGTTGCCTACCAACAGGATAAATACATATTCAATGATACATAAAATTCATGTAGGCACATCAAATAAAACAACAGAAAAAATAAAGATAGAAAGAAAAAGACTTAAAAGGAGTTAGAGTAAAAAGACACGTTATTTTCAAGGACTAACAGTAAGGCTAATAATTGACCCGTTAACAGCAGGAAAACAGAAATTAATGGAATGACATTTTTAACATACTGAAAGAAAACAACTACCAAGCTAGAATTCTATAATCAGGGAAAATATCCTTTCAAAAGAGAGACAAAAACAATAAGAGTTTTAGATATGAAAAAAAAAAAGAGAGAGAGAGAATTTGTCACCAGCAAACCTGAATTAAAAGAAACATGAAGTTCATGAAAATCCACTGTTCTGCAGCCACTGCTGCTGATACCCAGGCAAACAGGGTCTGGAGTGGACCTCTAGCAAACTCCAACAGACCTGCAGCTGAGGGTCCTATCTGTTAGAAGGAAAACTAACAAACAGAAAGGACATCCACACCAAAAACCATCTGTATGGCACCATCATCAAAGACCAAAAGTAGATAAAACCACAAAGATGGGGAAAAAACAGAGCGGAAAAACTGGAAACTCTAAAAAGCAGAGCGCCTCTCCTCCTCCAAAGGAATGCAGTTCCTCACCAGCAACGGAACAAAGCTGGACGGAGAATGACTTTGACGAGTTGAGAGAAGAAGGCTTCAGATGATCAAACTGCTCCGAGCTACAGGAGGAAATTCAAACCAATGGCAAAGAAGTTAAAAACTTTGAAAAAAAATTTAGACAAATGTATAACCAGAATAACCAATGTAGAGAAGTGCTTAAAGGAGCTGATGGAGCTGAAAACCAAGGCTCGAGAACTATGTGAAGAATGCAGAAACCTCAGGAGCTGATGCAATCAACTGGAAGAAAGGATATCAGTGACAGAAGATGAAATGAATGAAATGAAGCGAGAAGGGAAGTTTAGAGAAAAAAGAATAAAAAGAAATGAACAGAGCCTCCAAGAAATATGGGACTATGTGAAAAGACCAAATCTATGTCTGATTGGTGTACCTGAAAGTGACAGGGAGAATGGAACCAAGTTGGAAAACACTCTGCAGGATATTATCCAGGAGACCTTCCCCAATTTAGCAAGGCAGGCCAACATTCAGATTCAGGAAATACAGAGAATGCCACAAAGATACTCCTCGAGAAGAGCAACTCCAAGACACATAATTGTCAGATTCACCAAAGTGGAAATGAAGGAAAAAATGTTAAGGGCAGCCAGAGAGAAAGGTTGGGTTACCCACAAAGGGAAGCCCATCAGACTAACAGCAGATCTCTTGGCAGAAACTCTACAAGCCAGAAGAGAGTGGGGGCCAATATTCAATATTCTTAAAGAAAAGAATTTTCAACCCAGAATTTCATATCCAGCCAAACTCAGCTTCATAAGTGAAGGAGAAATAAAATCCTTTACAGACAAGCAAATGCTGAGAGATTTTGTCACCACCAGGCCTGGCCTAGAAGAGCTCCTGAAGGAAGCACTAAACATGGAAAGGACCAGCCAGTACCAGCAACTGCAAAAACATGCCAAATTGTAAAGACCATCGAGGCTAGGAAGAAACTGCATCAACTAATGAGCAAAATCACCAGCTAACATCATAATGACAGGATCAAATTCACACATAACAATATTAACTTTAAATGTAAATGAGCTAAATGCTCCAATTAAAAGACACAGACTGGCAAATTGGATAAAGAGTCAAGACCCATCAGTGTGCTGTATTCAGGAAATCCATCTCACGTGCAGAGACACACATAGGCTCAAAATAAAGGGATGCAGGAAGATCTACTAAGCAAATGGAAAACAAAAAAAGACAGGGGTTGCAATTCTAGTCTCTGATAAAACAGATTTTAAACCAACAAAGATCAAAAGAGACAAAGAAGGCCATTACATAATGGTAAAGGGATCAATTCAACAAGAAGAGCTAACTATCCCAAATATATATGCACCCAATACAGGAGCACCCAGATTCATAAAGCAAGTCCTGAGTGACCTACAAAGACACTTAGACTCCCACACAATAATAATGGGAGACTTTAACACCCCACTGTCAACATTAGACAGATCAACGAGACAGAAAGTTAACAAGGATACCCAGGAGTTGAACTCAGCTCTGCACCAAGCAGACCTAATAGACATCTACAGAACTCTCCACCCCAAATCAATAGAATATACATTTGTTTCAGCACCACACCACACCTATTCCAAAATTGACCACATAGTTGGAAGTAAAGCTCTCCTCAGCAAATGTAAAAGAACAGAAATTATAACAAACTGTCTCTCAGACCACAGTGCAATCAAACTACAACTCAGGATTAAGAAACTCACTCAAAACTGCTCAACTACATGGAAACTGAACAACCTGCTCCTGAATGACTACTGGGTACATAACGAAATGAAGGCAGAAATAAAGATGTTCTTTGAAACCAATGAGAACGAAGACACAACATACCAGAATCTCTGGGACACTTTTAAAGCAGTGTATAGAGGGAAATTTATAGCACTAAATGCCCACAAGAGAAAGCAGGAAAGATCCAAAACTGACACCCTAACATCACAATTAAAAGAACTAGAAAAGCAAGAGCAAACACATTCAAAAGCTAGCAGAAGGCAAGAAATAACTAAAATCAGAGCAGAATTGAAGGAAATAGAGACACAAAAAACCCTTCAAAAACTAATGAGTACAGGAGCCGGTTTTTTGAAATGATCAACAAAATCAATAGACCTCCAACAAGACTAATAAAGAAGAAAAGAGAGAAGAATCAAATAGATGCAATAAAAAAATGATAAAGGGGATATCACCACAGATCCCACAGAAATACAAACTACCATCAGAGAATACTACAAACACCTCTATGCAAATAAACTAGAAAATCTAGAAGAAATGGATAAATTCCTCAACACATAACCCTCCCAAGACTAAACCGGGAAGAAGTTGAATCTCTGAATAGACCAATAACAGGCTCTGAAATTGTGGCATTTATCAATAGCTTACCAACCAAAAAGAGTCCAGGACCAGATGGATTCACAGTCGAATTCTACCAGAGGTACAAGGAGGAACTGGTACCATTCCTTCTGAAACTATTCCAATCAATAGAAAAAGAGGGAATCCTCCCTAACTCGTTTTATGAGGCCAGCATCATCCTGATACCAAAGCCTGGCAGAGACACAACCAAAAAAGAGAATTTTAGACCAATATCTTTGATGAACATTGATGCAAAAATCCTCAATAAAATACTGGCAAACCGAATCCAGCAGCACATCAAAAAGCTTATCCACCATGATCAAGTGGGCTTCATCCCTGGGATGCAAGGCTGGTTCAATATACACAAATCAGTAAATGTAGTCCAGCATATAAACAGAACCAAAGACAAAAACCACATGATTATCTCAATAGATGCAGAAAAGGCCTTTGACAAAATTCAACAACCCTTCATGCTAAAAACTCTCAATAAGTTAGGTATTGATGGGATGTATCTCAAAATAATAAGAGCTATCTATGACAAACCCACAGCCAATATCATACTGAATGGGCAAAAACTGGAAGCATTCCCTTTGAAAACGGGCACAAGACAGGGATTCCCTCTTGCACCACTCCTATTCAACATAGTGTTGGAAGTTCTGGCCAGGGCAATTAGGCAGAAGAAGGAAATAAAGGGTATTCGATTAGGAAAAGACGAAGTCAAATTGTCCCTGTTTGCAGATGACATGATTGTATATCTAGAAAACCCCATTGTCTCAGCCCAAAATCTCCTTAAGCTGATAAGCAACTTCAGCAAAGTCTCAGGATACAAAATCAATGTACAAAAATCACACGCATTCTTATACAACAATAACAGACAAACAGAGAGCCAAATCATGAGTGAACTCCCATTTACAATTGCTTCAAAGAGAATAAATTACCTAGGAGTCCAACTTACAAGGGATGTGAAGGACCTCTTCAAGGAGAACTACAAACGACTGCTCAATGAAATAAGAGGATACAAATGGAAGAACTTTCCATGCTCATGGGTTGGAAGAATCAATATCATGAAAATGGCCATACTTCCCATGGTAATTTATGTATTCAATGCCATCCCCATCAAGCTACCAATGACTTTCTTCATAGAATTGGAAAAAACTACTTTAAAGTTCATATGGAACCAAAAAAGAGCCCGCATCGCCAAGTTGATCCTAAGCCAAAAGAACAAAGCTGGAGGCATCACACTACCTGACTTCAAACTATACTATAAGGCTACAGTAACCAAAACAGCATGGTACTGGTACCAAAACAGAGATATAGATCAACGGAACAGAACAGAGCCCTCAGAAATAATACTGCATATCTACCACTATCTGATCTTTGACAAACTTGACAAAAACAAGCAATGGGGAAAGGATTCCCTGTTTAATAAATGGTGCTGGGAAAACTGGCTAGCCGTATGTAGAAAGCTGAAACTGGATCCTTTCCTTACACCTTATACAAAAATTAATTCAAGATGGATTAGAGACTTAAATGTTAGACCTAAAACCATAAAAACCCCAGAAGAAAACCTAGGCAATACCATTGAGGACATAGGCATTGGCAAAGACTTCATGTCTAAAACACCAAAAGCAATGGCAACCAAAGCCAAAATTGACAAATGGGATCTAATTAAACTAAAGAGCTTCTGCACAGCAAAAAAACTACCATCAGAGTGAACAGGCAGCCTACAAAATGGGAGAAAATTTTGCAACCTACTCATCTGACAAAGGGCTAGTATCCAGAATCTACAATGAACTCAAACAAATTTACAAGAAAAAAACAACCCCATCAAAAAGTGGGCAAAAGACATGAACAGACACTTCTCAGAAGAAGACATTTATGCAGCCAAAAAACACATGAAAAAATGCTCATCATCATTGGCCATCAGAGAAAAGCAAATCAAAACCACAATGAGATACCATCTCACACCAGTTAGAATGGCGGTCATTAAAAAGTCAGGAAACAACAGGTGCTGTAGAGCATGTGGAGAAATAGGAACATTTTTACACTGTTGGTGGGACTGTAAACTAGTTCAACCATTGTGGAAGTCAGTGTGGTGATTCCTCAGGGATCTAGAACTAGAAATACCATTTGACCCAGCCATCCCATTACTTTGAATTGAAAAGGAGGGACTCCCCTTGAACTCATTTTATGAGGCCAGGGTCATCCTGATACCAAAACCTGGCAGAAATACTACAAAAAAATAAAACTTCAGGCCAATATCCCTGATGAACATTGAGGCAAAAATCCTTAATAAAATACTGGAAAACTGAATCAGCAGCACATCAAAAAGCTTATTCAGCATGATAACGTTGCCCTCATCTCTAGGATGCCAGGCTTGTTCAGCATATGCAAATCAATAAATGTAATTTGTTTATTTGAAACAGGACTAAGGACAAAAACCACACAATTATCTCAATAGCTGCAGAAAAGGGCTTCAATAAAATTCAACATCCCTTCATGTTAAAAACCCTCAATAAACTAGGTATTGATGGAACATACCTCAAAATAATCAGACACATTTATGAAAAACCCACAGCCAATATCATACTGAAGGGGCACAAGCTGGAAGCATTCCCCTTGAAAGCCAGCACAAGATGAGGATGCCCTCTCCCATCATTCCTATTTAACATAATATTGGAAGATCTGGCCAGGGTGAAGTGGAGGACCTCTTGAAGGAGAACTACAAACCACTGTTCAACGAAATCAGAGAGGACACAAACAAATGGCAAAACATTCCATGCTCATGGATAGGAAGAATCAATATTGTAAAAATGGCCACACTTCCCAAGGTGATTTATAGATTCAGTCCTATTCCCGTTAAATTACCATTGCAACTCTTCACAAAATTTAAAAAAAAATACTTTAAAATCCATATGAAACAAAAAAGAGCCTGTATAGCCAAGACAATCCTAAGCAAGAACAAACCTGGAGGCATCACACTACCTGACTTCAAATCATACTACAAGGCTACAGTAACCAAAACAGCATGGTATTGGTACAAAAACAGACACATGGACCAATGGAACAGATAAGAGAACTCAGAAATTAGACTACACATCTACAACCATCTGATCTTCAACAAACCTGACAAAAACAAACAATGGGGAAAGGATTCCCTGTTTAATAAATCGGTCTGGGACAACTGGCTAGCCATATGCAGAAAACTGAAACTGGACTCCTTCCTTACACCTTGTATAAAAATTAACTCAATATGGCTTAAAGACTTAAATGTAAATCCCAAAATTATAAAAACCCTAGAAGAAAAGCTAAGCAATACCATTCAGGACATAGGCATGGGCAATAATTTCATGATGAAAACATCAAAAGTAATTGCAATAAAAACAAAAATTGACAAATGGGATCTGATTAAACTAAAGAGCTTCTGCACAACAAAAGAAACTATCATCAGAGTGAACAGACAACCTACAGAATGGGGGAAAGCTTTTGCAATCTATCCACTGACAAAGTTCTAATATTCAGAATCTACAAGGAACTTAAACAAATTTGCAAGAAAGAAACCAAACAACCCCATTAAAAAGTGGGCAAAGGACATGAACAGACACTTCTCAAAAGAAGACATTTATGTGGACTATAAACATATGAAAAAAAGCTCAACATCACTGATCATTAGAGAAATGCAAATCAAAACCACAATGAGATGCCATCTCACATCAGTCAGAATGGTGATTATTAGAAAGTTAAAACAGCCTGGGCATGGTGGCTCACGCCTGTAATCCCAGCACTTTGGGAGGCTGAGGTGGGTGGATCACCTAAGGTCAGGAGTTTGAGACCAGCCTGGCCAACATGGTGAAACCCTCTCTCTACTAAAACTACAAAAAAATTAGCCAGGCGTGGTGGTGGGTGCCTGTAATCCCAGCCACTTGGGAGGCTGAGGCAGGAGAATCGCTTGAACCCAGGAAGTGGAGGTTGCAGTGAGCCAAGACCATGCCATTGCACTCCAGCCTGGGCAACAAGAACGAAACTCCATCCCCCCAATCTCCCCCCCACCAAAAAAGTCAAGAAACAACAGATGCTGGCAAGGGTGTGGAGAAATAAGAATGCTTTTATACTGCTGGTGGGAATGTAAATTAGTTCAAATATTGTGGAAGACAGTGTGGCAATTCTTCAAAGACCTAGAACCAGAAATACCATTTGACCCAGCAATCCCATTACTGAATATATACCCCAAAGAATATAAATCATTCTATTATATAATCAGTCATGCACACATATGTTTACTGCAGCACTATTCACAATAGCAAACACATGCAATTAACCCAAATGTCTATCAGTGATAGACTGGATAAAGAAAATGTGGTACATATACACCATGGAATACTCTGCAGCCATAAAAAGGAATGAGATCATGTCTTTTGCAGGGATATGGATGGAGCTGAAAGCCACTCTCCTTGCAAACTAACACAAGAACAGAAAACCAAACACTGCATGTTCTCACTTACTAGCTGAACAATGAGAATACATGGGCACAGGGAGGGGAAAAACACACACTGTGGCCTGTTGGGAGGTAGGGTGTCAGGCGAGGGAGAGCATCAGGAAGAATAGCTAACGCATGCTAGACTTAATACCTAGGTGATGGGTTGATAGTGCAGCAAATCACCATGGCACCTGTTTACCTATGTAACAGAACTGTACATCCTACACATGTATCCTGAAATTTAAATAAAATAAAATAAAATAAAATTTTAAAATACCAAAGAATGGGAAAATATATCATGTGAATACTAAGCAAAAGAAGACTGATGCTTTATGTTAAAATAAGGCAAAAAGATAAAAATGTATTTAGGCTTATTTTGTGGCCTGACATATGGTATTGCTTGGAGAATATTCAAAAAATACTTGAAAAGAGAATGTATTCTCTCTTTTTTTAATGGAGTCTTTCATAAATATCAGATCTGGATGGTTTGTAGTGTTTGTTCAAGTTTTCTACATCCTTACAGATTTTTTTTTGTTCTACAAATTACTGAAATAGAATCACTGAAATCTTTCATTGTTGACTTGTCTATTTCTCCTTCCAAATCTATATTTTTTTGCTTCAGGAATTTGAGGCTCTGTTCTCAGGTGTATATACACATATAATTGTGTATTTTTCTAACATATTGACTCTTTTATCACATCAAAATATATTTGTTTGTCTTTTTTTTCAAAAAAACATAAATCTTTACTAAAATTATCAAGCTTTGTCACAATGGTAATTGCTCTTGGCTAGTACTTAACCACACTTTTGTTTTTATTTCTTTTTTTATTATTATTATACTTTAAGTTCTAGGGTACATGTGCACAACGTGCAGGTTTGTTACATATGTACACATGTGCCATGTTGATGTGCTGCACATCACGCATGTACTGCACACTCGTCATGTACATTATATATCTCCTAATGCTGTCCCTCCCCCCTCCCCTCACCCCATGACAGGCCCTGGTGTGTGGTGTTCCCCACCCTGGGTCCAAGTGTTCTCATTGTTCAATTCCCACCTGTAAGTGAGAACATGCGGTGTTTGGTTTTCTGTCCTTGTGATAGTTTGCTCAGAATGATGGTTTCCAGCTTCATCCATGTCCCTACAAAGGACATGAACTCATCCTTTTTTATGGCTGCCTAGTATTCCATGGTGTATATGTGTCACATTTTCTTAATCCAGTCTATCATTGATGGACATTTGGGTTGGTTCCAAGTCTTTGCTATTGTGAATAGCGTCACAATAAACATACGTGTGCATGTGTCTTTATAGCAGCATGATTTATAATCCTTTGGGTACATACCCAGTAATGGGATGGCTGGGTCAAATGGTATTTCTAGTTCTAGATCCTTGAGGAATCGCCACACTGTCTTCCACAATGGTTGAGCTAGTTTACAGTCCCACCAGCAGTGTAAAAGTGTTCCTATTTCTCCACATCCTTTCCAGCACCTGCTGTTTCCTGACTTTTTAATGATCGCCATTCTAACTGGTGTGAGATGGTATCTCATTGTGGCTTTGATTTTTTTTTTTTGAAATGGAGTGTCTCTCTGTTGCCCAGGCTGGAGTGCAGTGGCGTGATCTCTCCTCACTGCAACCTCTACCTCCTAGGTTCAAGGGGTTCTCCTGCCTCAGCCTCCTGAATAGCTGGGACTACAGGTGCCCACCACCACCCCCAGCTAATTTATATATTTTTAGCAGAGATTGGGTTTCACCATGTTGGCTAAGCTGGTCTCAAACTCCTGACCTCAAGTGATCCTCCCACCTCGGCCTTCCAAAGTGCTGGGATTATAGGCATGAGCCACTGCACCCGGCCTTATTTCTTTGTTTTGTAATATTCCATGTCTGAAAAGTCTATTTTTGTTTGATGTTAATACAGTTGACCCTTGAACAATGCAAGGGGTAGGGGCATCAACCCCCGCACAGTCAAAAATTTGAGTATAACTTTTGACTTACCCAAAACTTAACTGCTAATAGCCTAGTGTGGACCGGAAGCTTTACCAATAACATAAACAGTTGATTAACACATATTTTGGATGTTATATGTATTATATACTATATTTTCACAACAGAGTAAGCTAGAAAAAAGACAATATTAAGAAAATCATAAGGAAGAGAAAATATATTTATTATTTATTAAGTGGAAGTGGATTATCATTAAGGTCTTCACCTTTGTGTTCATGTTGATTAGGCTGAGGAAGAGAGGAGGGATTGGTCTTGCTGTCTCAGGAGTGGCAGAGGCAAAAGAGGTGCATGAAGTAGAAGGAAAGGCAAGAGAGACAGGCACACACTGTAACTTAACAGAAATACATTGTAATTTCCCTCTGAATCTTCCACTTTATTTCTGTAAAAATGTTTTTATATGGTATCAATTCTTCTTCCACCTTTGCTTTAATTTCAAGGCTCCTATTATCCATGTTGCAAAAAAAAAAAAAAAGCAATCTTGAATCATCAGAACCCTTCTGCCAGATTGTCTAATGTCAATATGTTTTCTGGCACTAATTCCTCTACATCTTCTTCTACATCTTCTTCCTCACTGTCTGGCACTGGTTCGGAAACACTCATCTCCATTAAGTCATCTTCTTAATGGAAGACATTAATTCTGTTAATTCCTCTGATATAATGTCTATTATTTCTTGAATTTCTCCGAGATCCATATCTTGAAACCCTTCACCCTCTACCTTTTTAGTTTTTCCATATCCATAATCCCTTTCATGATTTTCTTGATTGGCTCTGTCATAAATCGTGTGAAGTCATGCACATCATCTGGACACAATTTTCTCCTGCAGAAATTTATTGTTTCAGTCTTGATGGGCTTTCATGGCTTTTTCTATAACAATGATGGTATCTTCGATGGTATAAGCCTTCCAGACTTTCATGATGTACTCTATATTGTGGTTCTCTCCCACAGCATTGAAAATCTTTTTCATAGAGCACTGCATGCAGTGAGCCTTAAATGTTCTTATGATCCCCTGATCTAGAGGCTAGAGGCTGAATTAGAGATGTTGTATTTGGGTGCAAGTTGACCACTTCTATGCCTTTTGTGTTGAACTCATGGCATTCTGGGTGGCAATGGAACTTGTCCAATATCAAAGAATTTCAAAAGGCAGTTCTTTACTGGCAAGGTACTTACTGACTTCAGAGACAAAGCATCAATAGAACCAATCCAGAAAAAGGGTTCTCATCCAGACCTTCTTGTTATACAGTCCAATGACTGGCAGCTGGTATTTATTTTTTCCCCAAGTCTCAGAAGCTAGCAAGCTTTATAGATAAGGGCAGTCTTGATTATAAACTCGACTGCACCTGCACAAAAAATTAGAGTATGCCCATTTCTTCCTGCCGTAAAACCTGGTGTTCACTTCTCTTTCTTACTAATAAATATAATTTGTGAACTTTTTTCAGAATAGGGTACTTTTGTTTATATTAAAAACATCTTCAGGAAGATATCCTTTCTACTCAATAATTTCCTTAATGGCATCTGGGAAATTGCTGCCTCTTTGTTGGCAGAAGGTGCTTTTCCTATTGTCTTGACATTTTTTAAGCAAAATGTCTTTTTTTCAGAAAGAGTCTCGCTCTGTCATCAGGCCAGAGTACAGTGGCGTGATCTCGGCTCACTGTAACCTCCGCCTCCTGGGTTCAAGCGATTCTCGTGCCTCAGCCTCCCGAGTAGCTGGGATTACAGGCACACACCACCACGCCCAGCTAATTTTTGTATTTTTAGTAGAGACGGGGTTTCAACATGTTGGCCAGGATGGTCTCGATCTCCTGGCCTTGTGATCCACCTGCCTCCTCCTCCCAAAGTGCTGGGATCGTATGTGTGAGCCACTGCGCCTGGCCCCAAACTTCTTTCTAAAAGTATCATACCATCCTTTGCTGGCATTAAATTCTTCAGCTTTAGATCTTCACCTTCCTTTTACTTTAAGTTGTCATATAATGACTTTGCTTTTTCTCAAATCGTATTAGAGTTCATAGGTATGCCTTGATTATGATAGCAAATCCTGCCATTTCATAAAAGCTGCATTTTCAATACGAGATTAAAAAATACTTTATGAAATATGCAAGATTTTCACACCTGCTGGTGCAGCTGTAGTGATGGTTTCACTAATTTCCTTTTCTTACAACGTTCTTTACACTGGATTCATTTATCTCAAAATGGTGGCCAACCACAGCTGCAGACCTCAATCTATGGTACACAGCAAACAGTTCAACTTTTTCTTGTAATGCAGTGGCTTTTCTTTGTTTCTTAGAGCACACTTAGCGTTACTAGTGTCACTTTGTATGGGTCCCATGATTAACTATGTTACCCTAAATATGATGAAAAATACATAAGAACCATGAGAGTTTACTCTTTACTGTGTTACACAGTTTACTGGAGAAATGAACTGCTCACATGGAGATGATCAGTGTCACAGGGCAGTTTAAGCAGATACTTGCAACACTTGAGCTCACCACAAAAGCAACAGGAGGTGGCTGTGAAATTATTACAATAGTATGGTATGTACTATGGTTAATTTTATAGTTATGATTTAATACTGCCTATTTTCATTTGTTTATATTTCTTTCAACTGCAAATGGTAGTTTGTGTGCATACGTTTTGATGCATTTTAACCTTTTATAATAGGTTCATGTATATTTTATGGTAGTAAATGATAAACTAGCATTTGCATATGTTTTATGCATTGATGACATAATTAACTTTTTCTTAATTATTTTGATATTTGTAGGCCACATGGTTGGTCTGCTTTATCAGGTTGCCACAAATCTCCAAATAATTTTACAATAAAAATTTACAATATTTTTATTGGAATACAGAAAAAAGTCCATGTATAAGTGGATCCACAGTGTTTAAACCCATTTTGTTCACATGTAAACTGAATAGCCACTTCAGCTCTCTTATGCTTACTGTTTGTATGATTTATTTATTTACAATCTTTCACTGTAAAAGTATTTATGTCTTTGATTCTAAAGTATATCTCTTATAGACAAAATATAGCCAGATCATGTTGTTTTTTAAATCCAATCTGGTAATCTCTCTCTTTTAATTGGACCATTTAGTCCACTCACTTTTAATGTAATTTCTGATATGATTGAATCAATATCTTCCATTTTGTTATTTGTTTTCCATGTTTCATATATTTTCTATTCCTCTGTTCCCCTTTTACTGTTTTCTTTTCTGTTAAGCATATGATTTTCAACTGAAATTGAAGAAAAAATAACAGAATGCAATACATACACACACATTCCTTTATAATTACCTACTTATGTTACATAGGTAGTGTGGTGGTAAATTTTATGTGTCAACTTGGCTGAGGTAAGGGATGCCCAGATATCTGGTAAAACATTATTTCTGGGTGTGTCTGTGAGAGTGTTTCTGGAAGAGATGAGCACTGGAATCAGCAGACTAAATAAAGAAGATGACCCTCACCAATGTGAGTAGGCATCATCCAATCCATTGAAGGCCTGAAAACAACAAAAATGTGTAGAAAGTCCAAATTCCCATCTGCTTGAGCTGGGACATCCATCTTCTCCTGCCCTTAGGCATAAGTGATCCTTGTTCTCAGACTCAGATGAGGACTTACATTTTGGCTCTTCAGATCACAGGCTTTAGGACTTGGACTGCATTACACCACCAGCTTTCCTGGTTCTCCAGCTTGTAGACAGCAGATCATGGGACTTCTCTGTCTCCATAATGTGTGTGCCAATTATTGCAATATATGTCCTCTTACTTTATACTTGTAAATACATAAAGTACACAAACACACAAATACACACACATATATATTCTATTGCCTCCACTTCTCTGAAGAAAACTTACTAATATAGTTAGAATTTCTGTTTGTTGTTGTTTTTCATTCTTTCTTGTAGATATGAATTACTGCCAGTTTTCACTTCCTTTCAGCCTGAAAAATTCCTTTAGTATTTCTTGTAAGGTAGGTCTGCTAACAACAAATGCTCTCAATCTCTGTTTATCTGGGAACATCTCTATTTTGCCTTCATTTTTGAAGGATATTGTTGCTAAATGTAGAATTATTTGTTAAAATGTTTTATTTTTTCCTTCAACAACCTGAATGCCATTTACTTATCTTCTGCTGTTAATTTTTTGTGTGTTCAAACATCAGCTGTTAATCATATTGCCTTTACTCTGTACATGATGAGTCGGTTTCTCAGGTTGTTTTCAAGATTTTATTTTTGTATTTAGCTTTCAGTGGTTTGACTGTGATGTGTCTATATGTGATTTTCTTTGCATCACGATTTTTGGAGCTTTTTGAATCTATGTTTTTTTCATCAAATTAGGAAGTTTTCAGACATTATTTTCAAATATTTTTCTACCCCTTTATTCATTTTCTGGGAATCCTTCTACATCTGTGTTTGTATGTTTTAGTTTGGCTTACAAATCTCTGACACTTCATTTTTCTTCATTCTTGTGTTTCTCTGTGTTTTTGGACTAAATAATTTATATTGATTAATCTTCAAGTTCATCATTCTTTCTTCTGCCATCTCAAATTTGCTGTTGATATCATCAAATAAAATTTTCATTTGTTAATTTATTTTTTTAAGTGTAGAATTTGTATTTGTTTCCTTTTGTAGCTTCTATTTCTTTTTTAAAAGTCCAAATTTTCTGGATCATTGTCATGATATTTTTCTTTTAATTTGTTGAATATAGTTTCATTTAATTCTCTAAACATTTTATAAAATCTATTTTCCATGTCTCTGCCTGCTAAATCAATATATGGGGTCATTCAGAACAATTTCTATTGACTGCTTTTGTCCCCTGAGTTTGACTCTCACTTTTCTATGTCTTTACATGATTTATAATATGTGGTTAATAACAGAACATTTTGTAGCAACTCTGGATCTTGTTTCATGTTTTCAAATGTCATTCTTGTTGTTTGCCTTTTTTAGTTACTTTCTCCAACTTAAATGCAGAATCTGCTGAATATGGATGCTAGTGTATTCTTGGTTTTTAATTTTTTTTTAGCCTAGAATTCTAGGATTTTCCCTATGACTATATTGCTTAATGGTTAGCTATTGGACAGATTGTAAACAAACACCTAAAGCCCATGAGGTTGCACCCCCTGTTGATCAACTTGTGTCCAAGCTGTGAATGTAGTCAAAGTTCCAGCCTGTTCTCAGGTCTCACTTGGCTTTCACTTTTAATGAGGCTTTCTCAGGTCTGTTTTGTTTAAAGCTGGAGTTTCTCATCCAACCTCCACTGCAAATTGGAGTTTCTCACCCAACGTCCACTTCAAATATAGATTGACTTTTCTGACACCAAAGCTGCTGTTTTTTTTACAACCAACTTCAAGCAGATAAAACTAAAGTTTCTACCCACTGACCTCGGGGCATGAGGAAGAAGTTGGGAGCATCCCCAGACCAAAAAAACAAAAAACAAAATCAAAAACAAAAACAACAGCAACAAAAAAAACAGACTCTGCTATTCTTATCTGAGGCTCTAGTTATTTTTTGAGCATAAATGTTTCTTAATTTCTTATCTGCCTTTCATCAATTTCCAGTGTCATGAAATGGTTATTTATAATAATTTCATTCAGGTTTATACTTGTTTTGCAACAGGGAGTTGATGACCTTTTCTGGCCACCATTACTAGAAATTCTGTCCACTTCACTCTCTCTATGGCTCCATTGCCTCCTAATCCAAAACTAGTGTTAAGTCTCAGAAGACCCCTAATTCATAGTATCAGGAACCTGGGAAATGTGTGTAAGAATTGATTCTAAATTTGTTAGACAGAAGAGGAAGAAACACAATATTGAGATGGGCAACGTGTATGGAAGTGTGTACTTAGCCAGAGATTCCAGGTCCAACGTATCTGATCAAGTTTAGAGTAGCTCTTGCTGTTTGCTCAGTTGCTGAAATATGGACTCAACCAGGGGAAATCTTAACAGTAACTATCTTCTACCGACTGTAATTGAGTATGTGAGATGTTGCCATTGAATGGTTCACTGATTTCAATAGGGAGAATGAAATCCCATTAAGAACCAAGTGGCACCATGTGCCTATCAGATAATAAAGAGTATATGTGGTTAATAAAATGGGTAGCAGTAGTCTTTAGAATTGTTTGCTTGCAGAACTGTTTGGTGCTACATAATTTACCATGACATTCCTGAGACTGAAATAGAATGAAAAATAGATCCATATAATAGTAATAATATGTTTGTAAAATCTCTAGGACTCATGAGCATAATCCTGACTTGAGTCATCATAATGGAGAATTATACCTCTCATCTAATTTCCAGAGTAGCTCAAGTTTATATTCCCAGAACCTGTTGAATGATGATATCCTCTTGAGGATGCACCCTATGACACTGCTGTACATACATAATATAAATTCTTTTTGTGGTCTTCTCTAAGACCACATTTATATTATACATAATATAAATTCTTTTGTGGTCTTCTGCATTCATTCACCAAGGTAACTGATTATAAGGGTATATGCTGGAGAGATTACTGGACACTGCCTCTGAACTGACTTATCTATGGATACCAAACACAATTGTCAAGTACATTTTCTGTTGCTATAACAGAATACCACAGACTGGGTAATTTATAAATAACAGAAGTTTGACTCACTGTTCTGGAGCTGGGAGGCCCATGAGAATGGCACTGGCATCTGACAAGGGTCAGCCCATGGTAGAATGAGGAAGCAAGCATGCATGTGAGGCAGAGAGAAAACTGGGCCACATTCATCCTTTTTATCAAGAACCCATTCCCATGATAACTAATGCACTTTGCTGATAACAGTATTAGCCCATTCACGGGAGCAGAGTCCTCATGACCTAATCACCTGTTAAAAGTCCTACCTCTCAACATTGTTACAATTACAATTAAATTTCAACCCGAGTTTTGGCAGAAACATTCAAACCATAGCAACAATGTAGCATAGAGGCTCAGGAAGGTCAACTAAAATTAGCAAATTTTGGTCTGAATTTATTTCATGACATGTCCAGTGATTCCCAAACGTATCCTATTTATTTCCCTATTTCTAAATGTATTATTTGAAATAGACACATTTGGCAACGTATTACACATCAGCTACTTCAACCCATTTCCTAAGTAATTTATGATACCATCAGTTTTGAGTAGGGCCCAAAACAAGGGAAGGCTCTGAAGTTAGTCAAGAATACAGTGTAAGCAGCTCTACCACTAAAGCCTTACAACTCAGTAGATTCCACGTGTTCAATGAGTTTATTTTTTATAGTGACTGATATGTGTGTTTATAATATATATTTGTGGCAATATCACAAGGTCTGTTCCTAAAGGTATATGGCCACCTCTTCATTCAAGGGTTCTAGTCTGAAATTGGGTGAGAGGCTATAATGATTCTCCATGTGGGGAATTAAGTTGGTATTCTGTGAAGCTACAATAGGAGGATTACAATGCAGGCCCTTCAGACTTCTTTAAAAAGCTGCACTTTCTCTAGACAAACATCTTCTAAGAAACGACTCATATCACTGCTATGGCTGGTAAAGGCAGATCTCTTGACCATGTATCCTAGGATGCCTATTGTGAGCTGGTTCTATGTGTCCCAACAAGCCAAAATCATCTTCATGTCTACTACCCTAGTTCCAGCTCTCATCATATTTCCATTGGAGAACTGCAGTATCTTCCTAATTAAATTTTCTGCTTCCAAATTTGCTTCTCCAATTCATTTTTCTCATTTCAACTAGACTTTTTGAAATGCACATCTGATTGTGCTATTCACGGTTTTAAAAGCTTTGCTGGCTCCACATTGGCCTTACAAAGTGGCACAAGACTCTGTATGATCTCATCCCCTATTACCTTCTAACATCATCTCTTCCTCAGACTGTGTGTACAATTTTGCCTTCTTTCACTTCTCCGAATGAGTTATTATCATTAATCTCTCAAGTCCTTCACTCATGTTTTCTCTCTATCTTAAAATTTCTTTCTTGGTTGACCTATATCTATCTTAAATATTCCTGTTTGAACATCATTCCTCAGAAAAGTATTTAAAGTCTTCCCAGACTAGGACAACCTGCCTTCTCTGTTATATGCTCTCATAATGGCTCAAACCTTTCCTTATAGCATTTATTTTTGCTCATAATAATGTATTTACTTGTGAGATGATTTATTTGAAATATGCCTAGGTGGGAAGGCTATTCACTGGACAAGGACAAGGACACCTAATCAGGGAGAGAATGAGGGATAAAATCTAGCTCACAGTGCACTTGACAAGCCATACATCCTGTTATAGATCTCCCTCTGTCTATAAGCAGGAGTGCCCTTTTATTAATTGTATAAATACAGTCTCTGCTCACAAAGGAGTGTGTACATTGGCTGCATCTACATGAAGAGTCTCCTTTTGCTAATTTGCACAAAGATAACAATGGATTAGCTATAGTTTTGTATGCCTCCCTCCTTGATAAGCTCTATGTGAGCAAACACCGTGACTGTTTTTGTCATGCTTGTATCCTCAATACTCAGCATAATTCATCGCACATAAGATCTCCATTAATATTTATTGGTTTAATAAATAAAGAAATGATCCTCAAACGTATAATAAATAGGCCATTTTATTTTGCAGGTTTCTTCTAGGTTCATTGGTTTGTTAACAAAATAGACTTTACATTCTAAGATGCAAGCTGCTTTGGTGAGTCAATAACCAAAGGCAATGAGTTTTGTTTTACTAATTGCCAAAATTCCTAATCAGATCCCCGGGATAGAGTCATAAACTCTGCTTCCCTCTGTGCCCTGGAATGATTCTCAAGGGGAAGTCCCCAGAGTTTTAGAGCAGATGAAGTTGCTTCTCTTTCAGGAGTAAACAGAGTTCCTGGATTTGGGGTTGCAAGAGATTTCAACTCTGCAGGAAGACTTTCCCAAGCCAGAGGAGTCAATGCTCTGGACCTTGAATTAGTCACCATACTCGAATCTTCCTTCAGACACTCAGGAAGCGCTGATCATCCAGGCTTGAAGCTTTCAATTTCTCCTACTAGACCTTTTGGAGAGGGTCTAATCTCAGGGTTTTTTTGTTGTTGTTGTTTATTTTATTTATTTATTTTCTTTTCATGTTCAAATACACCAGCTAAAAGGAGAATTTCTCTCATTTCCTCTGCCAAGTTTGCAAAAAGTAAGTGGTTATTGATAGAAAAAAGAGGAGAGGAAACTTGATTTTAAATTTTCTGATATACTTCCTTTTTCTCTTCAGTTTTCTGATTATTTTTGTGATATTAGAGTTTCATAATTTCCCTGTATCTTGCATGATGGCTGATTGAGAGCTGATGACTTATAAAGTGAAATATAGTATTCTTACAAGCTTTATGTTTAAATAATAAAATCAGCTGCAGAAAATCTTGGAGGGAAGAGTGAATAAGACAACTTTCATAACTCCCAGAATTGTCATCTGTTCCTGATGTCCCTGGCATCTTTTGAGTCAATAAGGCTGAGATGCAGTTTTCATACAGCTATTGTCTCCTTCTTCTCTTACCTGAACACCTTGCCTGAAAATTCATGCAGTAGGGCATTGATTTGGTGGAAATGCATGGGATTTGGAGTTAGAAATATCTTTGTTTCACACCTGCAACTGCCAATTACTAGATCTGTGAGTCAGACTTAAGTAGCTTATCCCACTGAAGTAGCTTATCCCACTGAGCCTCAAATTCTCCACCTACCAAATGGGAGTATTTTATTTCCTTGCAGAGTAATCACTAGCTTTTAGGCTGGTGTATGTTAACCAAATGTTTGTTTCTGCATTTTATTTTCTAACTCCTCAGCCATTTAGAGTATAAGTGCTACCTTCATTTTTCCATCAGCTTTGAGAGTCTATATGCTACGTTGACACCCCTTATCTATCATGCACAGTCCTGGTCAGATTACTGTTCCTGCCCCTTTTCAGCAACAATGCATGGGGGCATCAGGATCACTACTTTCAGAAAAATGCGTGTGTGTGGGGGGGTCAGGCGGAGGGGTGTGAGACAGAGAGAGAAAGAGAGAGAGAGAGAGAAAAAGAGAGAGAGAGAGATAGGTGGATGTGAATTAGAATGAGGCTAAGGATTCTAGACAGATAGATACTAGACTTGCTATAGCAGAGAACAAATAAAAGGAACACCATTTTCCTCTGAGCCTCACCCTCCTATCAGATGATAGTAGCTACATCAGGAACTATGAGGAAATTGGGTAACACTAACACAGTCCATGTTCCTGCCTCTTCACAGAGACATCAAAAGCAACTCAGAATAAGATACAATGATTCCCTTTTTAAAAAATGTCTTCCTAAAGAAGGTTCATTCACTTCTGTATATCAGTGTTTCATGTATCAGTATCTCAGCTGAGATAAAAATAATTTTTTCTTCCAGTAATGAAATTTTTTTAATAGAAAAGGACTCAGTGTTCAGGGTCAAGAGAGCTGAGTTTCCAAGTTAGCTCTGCCATGAACTAAATGTGTGATATTCCTTTTTCCTTTTTGGAATTCAGTTTTCTCACTTTTCTACCACATAGTTATTTCTGATAGATTTATTATGACTTTGAAGAATAAAGAAAACTGCAAAATGCAAAAAACATTCATATACGTTTTTACCATCTTTTTAGAGAAAAGAGCTATTCACAAAAACTTAATTTAAGAATTGGAAAACTAACTCAGAATAATTATTCATGTCCCTTCTTAATGATAATCGTTTGTCAGCATTAATTTATCTCTCCATCTTTTCCTATATTGCCCTTTCATGTCTTTTAGCTCTAGCAGCTTCTCAGCTTCTGCAACTTAAAGAGCTCTGTGGATTTTATCCTTTCCTATCTATCTGTATGCCAGTTTTTCTGTCTTTCTTTTGCTTGGGTGCTTCATATGCTCCACATGCCTGCAATTTCCCTAAAGGAAGAGACCATATTCTCTACCTCTCACTACCCTATAGTTCTATAGTCCAGATTTTCACTTAAATACATTTCTTGGTTTCTGTGTGCCCAAAGAAGTGTTTCTGTGTATAACTGGCAGAGGTGAGGGTCTCCTTCTTCAGACTAGAAGTATCTCAAGAGCATTCCCTTATTCATTAATTCATTTAACACATACTTATCAAAAACTTATAATGTGGCAAAAATTAGGATAGCTTCAGCGATATGGAATTGAGAATGATCTCTATAATAAGGAAGCTTAAAATGTAGTTGAAATGTCAGATAATAATTTCAATTGAATGTGACAAGTGCTATTATAGAAGGAATGAAATGCAAAGAGAACCAAGGAGGGAGGGATATCTAGATGGAAAGATGGTTGAGAGAATGGCCTCAAGAAATGCTTAAAAATTTGAACATATCCTCAACCCCACTGCATAAGTAATATATACTTATCATGGACACTAGGGAAAAATTAGGAGACGGTGGGATCTTACCCATAATTACACCATGCAGAACCATGTTCTACTAACATTTATATGATTTACATTCAGCCTTTCTCTATGCAGATATTCATATAATTGAGATTATTTTGTATATACTATATCATATCCTGCTTCACTTACTATTTTCCACTGAATTATAAAATTATCATATGCATTATGTTTAAAGCTGCATAATACATATTTTTAAAATAATGTTGCATTACTTTTTGTTTACAAATGTTACACATATTCATTTATGAATTCTTTGAGTGTGTTTTCTATGTTCACATATTTACTTATACATGGATATATATCTTTCTTTTGTTTACAATATCGGGATCATATGACCTTTACCGTTTTATAATATTTCTTCCATTTAACAATATCGTGAACAGTTTTCTAGATGTGTAACATTATAAGTTTTATTGTAAAATATGGAATGCATTTTAAAATGTATGCAAAAACATACCTTTTAAGAGGAATAACAAAACAAACACTTAGGTCCCCTCTACCCAGGCTGAGAATTAGAATATCATCATGAATCTAGAAGCCTCATAAATGCTCCTTTCAAAAACTTTAAATATATGCCAACTAGTCACTGTCATGAACTTTAGGTTACAGCATTTCCATATTTTTAAAAAATAGGGTATCCCTAAATAATAAATTATCTAATCCTGCCTTCCTTTGAATGTTAAATAAATGGGATACACACACATGATGCATGCACACACACACACCATATATAATATATTGAATTTATATATAATCACTCAATCATAATCTCTCTATATAATATATAAATGATGTGCTTCCATTATTCAATATAATCATAATAACTGAGATTCATTCATGTTGATTTGAAAAAATGTTATTAGTCCTTTTAATTATCTTTAATATGAGTCAGCAAACTTTTTCTGTAAAGGACTAGTTAGTAATTATTTTAGTCTTCACAGGCCATGCGGTCTCTGTTGCACCTACACAACTCTATTATAGTACGAAAGCAGCCATACACAATACATAAACAAATTGATGTGATTGTGCTCCAATAAAACTTTATTTATAAAAACATTTGCCTGCTCTGTAGGCTTTGGTTTACCCACCCATCCTCTATAGTAATTCATTCAATGCTCTATCACAGTTCATTGTGAAATTTTGTTTCAATTTAAATGTTCTTTCTACTTCTGAAGAACATTTGACTTGCTTCAGTTTTCCTTTTTTTCTTTTTGTTTAAACAAACAAAACTGTAAACTTTGTGCATTTGTCTTTTGAGTTTTTCTGGATTAAATATCTAACGGTAGAATTCCTGGTTTATAGAACATGTTTGTTTTCAGCTGTAGCAGGTAATGTCAAACTGTTTTCCAAAATGATTGTATCAATTTACTCTCCCACCAGTAGGAGACTGGAGCTTCCCTTGCTCTATATTTGGCACAATTTTGACTATTGACCATCTTATGAGAATGAAACGGTCTATGTTCTTAATTTTTGGGGTGTGGTCTTGTTTTTCCCTGGCTACTAATGATGTTAAAGGCTTGTTCACATGTTTATATGAGATTTGTCCTTCCTCTCATATGAAATTCCTATTTATTCCTCTTATCTATCATTATATTAAACTGATTTTTTTCTCTTTGATTCTCAGAATCCATTTGATACTCCAAATACTAGTATTTTATCTAATTTTTGTTGCTAATATCTTTTCTCTATTTTTACCTTGCTTTTTTCTTTTTTTGTGATTCTGGAAAACACAAATTAATTTTTATATAATAAAGGTTGTCATTTTTTGCTGTTTTGTACCTTAAGGAATCATTTATCTCAAGTTTTAAAAATATTCTCACATAGTGTCTTCTAAATATTTAATAGGGTTTTTTTTTTGTAGGAGAATTTGACAGTATTTATTTAAATGTTTTTCACTTTTAGGAATTTATCCAAAGGAAACAGTTGAAAGTGGTAAAACATATCTAAACAAAAATGTTCATAATTAAATTAAGCCATATACAGAAAGATGCATTGTTCTTGTTTTTGTTCCCTATCCCCTTCATATCTTCAGCATCAAATATAGTGTTTGGCATAGAAGTTCAATATGTGTTTAATTAATTATGTATATTGTCAGAAAATTATACAGTGGGTGCTGCGCACCAGCATGGCACATGTGTACATATGTAACTAACCTGCACAATGTGCACATGTACCCTAAAACTTAAAGTATAATAATAAAAAAAAAGAATTTTGAAAAAAAAAAAGAAAATTTCTAGTGACCAAATGAAAACAAAAGAAAATAAATAGAAACAACAATTATATAGTTAATAGGGTTTTTTTTTGTTTATAGGTTTTTAATCCATTTGTGATTGAATTTTGTATGGTGTAAGCTAACCTAATTTCATTTTTTCCTCATATGAATGACCAACTATTGCATTAATTGACTAGTCTGTGCTTTCCATCAATCAGGAATGCCAGCCCCGTTTGAATAATTTTCATATTTTAGAATTCCATTTTCTCTCATTGGTTTGAGTGCTTATCCCTGTGCCAAAACCATGCCTTCTTAATTACTACAGCTTTATTATAGGAAATGATATTTGAAGGACAAATTCTCTCCATTTGTTTCTTTTCTTCAAGAATGTTTGGCTATTCTTCGATGTTTGTGCTTCCATATACAGTTTAATATGAGTTGTCAATCTAAAAAACAAATAACCCAAAACAATCTATTTAGGATTCTGATTGAATTGCATTGAACTCATCAGTCAATTGTGCACTAATTGTAATATCATAATATTGTATCTTCCAATTCATAAGCATAACCATTTATTTCTGTCTTTTTTGTAAGGTATTGTAATTCTTGATATTGTAATTCTTGATATAAAGGTCTTTATTCGTGGATACTTTATTTTTTGAAGCTACTGTAAATAATAGTGGCTTTATATTTTGCTATCGTTTGTTGAAATACTGAAATAAAGTGGATTTTTACATACAAATTTTGTACCAAAAAGTTTATTAAACTTTCTTAATAATTCTAATAATTTATCAGAAATTTATTTCAGATTCTCTGTGTATACAGTCACATCATCTATAAAAAAGTGGTGTTCTCTGTATTGCCTGACAATACTATAAACACCTCTAAGCAAACAAACTAGAAAATCTAGAAGAAATGGATAAATTCCTGGACACATACACCCTCCCAAGACTAACTAGGAAGAAGTCGAATCCCTGAATAGACCAATAACAGGTTCTGAAATTGAGGCATTAATTAATAGCCTGCCAACCAAAAAAAGTCCAGGATTACACAGATTCACAGCTGAATTCTACAAGAGATACAAAGAGGAGCTGATACCATTCCTTCTGAAACTATTCCAAACCACAGAAAAGGAGGGAATCCTCCCTAACTCATTGTATGAGGCCAGCATCATTCTGATACCAAAACCTGTCAGAGACACAACAAAAAAAGAAAATTTCAGGCCAATATCCCTGATGAACATTGATGTGAAAATCCTCAATAAAATACTGGCAAACCGAATCCAGCAGCACATCAAAAAGCTTATCCACCACGATCAAGTTGGCTTCATCCCTGGGATGCAAGGCTGGTTCGACATATGCAAATCAATAAATGTAATCCATCACATAAACAGAACCAATGACAAAAACCACATGATTATTTCAGTAGATGCAGAAAAGGCCTTCAACAAAATTCAGCAGCCCTTCATGTTAAAGACTCTCAATAAACTAGGTATTGATGGAATATATCTCAAAATAATAAGAGCTATTTATGACAAACTCACAGCCAATATCATACTGAATGGGCAAAAACTGGAAGCATTCCCTTCAAAAACAGGCTTAAGATAAGGATGACCTCTCTCACCACTCTTATTCAACATAGTGTTGGAAGTTCTGGCCAGGGCAATCAGGCAAGAGAAAGAAATAAAGGGTATTCAATTAAGAAAAGACGAAGTAAAATTGTCTCTTTTTGCAGATGACATGATTGTATATTCAGAAAACCCCATAGTATCAGCCCCAAATCTCCCTAAGCTGATAAGCCACTTCAGCAAAGTCTCAGGATACAAAATCAATGTGCAAAAATCACAAGCATTCCTATACACCAATAATAGACATAGAGAGAGCCAAATCATGAGTGAACTCCCATTCACTATTGCTACAAAGAGAATAAAATACCTAGGAATACAACTTACAAGGGATGTGAAGGACCTCTTCAAGGAGAACTATGAAGCACTGCTCAAGTAAATAAGAGAGGACACAAAAAATGGAAAAACATTCCATGTTCATGGATAGGAAGAATCAGTATTATGAAAATGGCCGTACTGCCCAAAGTAATTTATAGATTGAATGCTATCCCCATCAAACTACTATTGACTTTCTTCACAGAACTGGAAAAAACTACTTTAAATTTCATATGGAATGAAAAAAGAGCCTGCATAGCCAAGACAATCTTAAGCAAAAAACAAAGCTGGAGGCATTAAGTTACCTGATTTCAAACTATACTACAAGGCTACAGTAACCAAAACAGCATGGTACTGGTACCAAAACAGATATATAGACCAATGGAACAGAACAGAGGCTTCAGAAATAACACTACACATCTACAACCATCAGATCTTTGACAAACCTGACAAAAACAAGAAATAGGGAAAGGATTCCCTATTTAATAAATGGTGTTGGGCAAACTGACTAGCTATACGCAGAAAGCTAAAACTGGATCTTTTCCTTACACCTTTTGCGAAAATTAACTCAAGATGGATTAAAGACTTAAATGTTAGACCTAAAACCATAAAAACCCTAGAAGAAAACCTAGGCAATACCATTGAGAACATAGACATGGGCAAAAACTTCATGACTAAAACACCAAAAGCAATGGCAACAAAAGCCAAAATAGACAAATGGGATCTAATTAAACTAAAGAGCTTCTGAAGGCAAAAAAAACTATCATCAGAGTGAACAGGCAACCTACAGAATGGGAGAAAAATTTTGCAATCTATGCATCTGACAAAGAGCTAATATCTAGTATCTACAAAGAATTTAAACAATTTTACAAGAAAAAACAATCCCATCAAAAAGGGGGTAAATGATATGAACAGACACTTCTCAAAAGAAGACATTTATGCAGCCAAGAAACATACGAAAAAATGCTCATCATCACTGGTCATTAGAGAAATGCAAATCAAAACTACAATGAGATACCATCTCATGTCAGTTAGAATGGTGAAAAAGTCAGGAAACAACAGATGCTGGAGAGGATGTGGAGAAATAGGAACACTTTTACACTGTTGGTGGGAGTGTAAATTAGTTCAGCCACTGTGGAAGACAGTGTGGCGATTTCTCAAGGATCTAGAACTAGAAATACCATTTGACCCAGCATCCCATTACTGGGTATATACCCAAAGGATTATAAATCATTCTACTATAAAGACACATGCACACATATGTTTATTGCACCACTGTTCACAATAGCAAAGACTTGGAACCAACCCAAATGCTCATCAATGATAGACTGGATAAAGAAAATGTGGCACATATACTCCATGGAATACTATGCAGCCATAAAAAAGGTTGAGCTCATGTCCTTTGCAGGGATGTGAATGAAGCTGGAAACCATCATTCTAAGCAAACTAACACAAGAACAGAAAAACAAACACTGCATGTTCTCACTCATAAGTGGGAGTTGAACAATGAGTACACATGGACACAGGGAGGGGAACATCACACACCAGGGCCTATCAGGGGGTGGGAGGCTAGGTAAGGGATAGCACTAGGAGAAATACCTAATGTAGATGACGGGTTGCTGGGTGCAGAAAACCACCATGGCACATGTATACCTATGTAACAAAACTGCACGTTTGCACACGTACCCCAGAACTTACAGCATAATAAAAAATAAAATAAATAAAGCACCAAAAAAAGAAAAAAGAAAGAAAGTGTAAAGGAATAAAATGTCCTGGAATCACTAAAATAAAAAGAAAGTTAAGTTTTATTCCTTTCTTTTCAATCCTTATACCTTTAATGTCTTTTTATTACTTTATTAGGCTGGCTAGTATATTCAATACAATGTCAAAGAGAAGTGGATAAAGCCATCACCCTTGTCTTCTTCTTAATCTTAAAGATAATCATTCAATAACTTACCATTAAGTTTGATGTCGGATGTAGAATTGCATACATATGCTTTATTAAGTTAAAGAAAATATTTTAGTCCTAGTTTACTAAGGGTTCTTCTCAAAATAGACATTGAATTTTAAGAATGCTTTTGTGGCAGCTATTGAAATAATCATATGACTTTTTTGAGATACTTTATTTGAGGAAATATATAATTGGACTGTTTAAATGTTAAACAAACTTTACATTCTGAAATAAAACCAACTTGGTCATGTATCCATTTTATTATACATTGCTGGATTTGGTTTGATAACATAGCTGTCTCTCAGTATCCATGAGGGATTGGTTCCAGGACTTCTCATGGATATCAAAATTCACAGATGTTCAAGTCCATGATACAAAATAGTGAAGTACTTGCATATAACCTATGCACATCCTCCTTATACTTCAAATCATCTCTAGCTTACTTATAGTACCTGATACAATGTAAATGCTATATAAATAGTTATTACACTGTATTGTTTAGGAAATAGTGGGGAAAATGTCTGTACACGTTCAGTACAAATGCATTTTTCCCAATATTTTTGATCTGTGATTGGTTTGAATCCAAGGATGCAGAACCCACAGGTAGCAATGGCCCACTGTATTTTGTTGAAGAATTTTACATCTATATGTCTAAGTTAAGATTAGCCTGTTAAGTTTGGTGTCAAGATAATTTCAGCTTTGTAAAATGAGGTGGGAAATACTTTCTTCTCTTCCATTTTCTAAAATTATTTGTATAATACTGAAATTAATTTATCTTTGAATGTTTTGTAACACTTAGTATATTGTCTTGGCCTCCAGGTTTATTTATTTATAGTTTTTAACTATTTCTTAAAAGAGCTACAGTATTTTTCAGGTTTTCTCATTCTTGATTCAATATTAATTTTTTTCTATAAATGTATTAACTTTCTATGTCCACAGTCACATCTACTGTAAAAAAAATGTCAGTTTTATTTCTTCCTTCTCAATTCTTATATCTTTAATGCTCTTTACTTGCCTTACTGGGCTGGCTAGAAAATTCAACACAATGTGTCCATTTCATTGATAAAGCTGTTTATAATGTTACTTTTCATCTTTTTGTGCCTAAAACGTCCATAATTATGTGCTTTTATTTATAATAGAGTTTATTTATGTCTTCTTTTTTCTTGCCCAGTTTCACTAGCAGTTTACTAAAGTTTATTAATTTATATCTTTGTGGATCTTCTCTATTTTATCCTTCTATTATTAACATCTCTATCATCACTATTTTTTTCCTTCTACTTCCTTCATTGGTCTTGCTTTTATAACTTCTTAGGATGACTGCTCAGCTTACTTTTGGCCTCTTCCTCTCTAATAAGCATTTTGTACTAGAATTTTCCTTCTAGTATGTTCTAAATGGATTGAAAATATCTTGGTATGTGTCTCTTTTATCATTGTTTAATTAAAATTTTTTAAAATTATCATTATGAGTTCCTCTTTAAACCATGGGTTACTTTATCAAACATTTGCATTTTTATGAAGTTCTCTTCTTTCCTTCCTTCCTTCCCTCCCTCCCTCCTTTCTTTCTTTCTTCCTTTTTCTTTCTTTCTTTCTTTCTTTCTTTCTTTCTTTCTTTCTTTCTTTCTTTCTCTCTCTCTCTCTCTTCCTTCCTTCCTTTCTTTCTCTTTCTTTCTTTCTTCCTTCCTTCCTTCCTTTCTCTTTCTTTCTTTCTCTTTCTTTCTTTCTTTCTTTCTTTCTTTCTTTCTTTCTTTCTTTCTTTCTTTCTTTTCCTTCCTTCCTTCCTTCCTTCCTTCCTTTCTTTCTTTCTTTCTTTCTTTTTTTTCTTCCATCTCACTGTTGCCCAGGCTAGAGTACACTGCTACAATTTTAGTTCACTGCCACCTCTGCCTCCCAGGCTCAAGTGATCCCCCTGCTTCAACCTCCCAAGTTGCTAAAACTACAGGCATGTGCCACCATGCCTAGCTAATTTTTGTATCTTTTGAGGAGATGGGGTTTCTCCATGTTGTCCAGGGCTGGTCTTGAACACCTGGACTCAAGCGATCAGCCCAACATTGCCTCCCAGATTGCTGGGATTACAGGTGTGAGCCACTGTGACAAGATGAAATTTTCTGTCTTAATTATACTATAGTCTGGGAATGTGATTACCTTTTAAGAAGATCCAGTTCTTAAAAAAATGTTGGGACCAATTTCATGGACCATTGATGATCATTTTTTAAAATGACCCAGGTGTACTTAAGAAGAATGCTTTATATCAAAATTTTAAATAATAATGCTCAAATCTTGTGTATCTTTATTTTCAGTCCAAGGCCTTAATCTGCCATGTCCCTAAAAAAGAAAGTTGATTCACTGAGTTTTGAACTGAGTCTCTGCTGTGTTGCATTTTTGCTCTCTGTAGTGTACTCCAGAGCACAGTTATTTTTTGCTAAAAGATGGTGTGGAATTTCTCTTATTCTTTCAGACCTGAGATTCTCAATGAAGAGAGCCAATCACACAGAGTTAAGAGAGTTTGTTTTCCAAGGTTTCTCCAATTTTCAAGAACATCAGCTCACATTTTTTGTGGTCTTTCTCGCCCTCTACATCCTAACTCTGGCTGGCAATTTCCATCATTCTGGCCATAATCTATGTTGACCATCTCCTCCATACTCCTATGCACTTCTTTTTAAGTGTGCTATCCACTTCAGAGACTTTCTATTCCCTGGTCATTATCCCATGCATGCTTTCCAGCCTTGTAGGCCTGAGCCAACCCATTTCCCTGGAGGGCTGTGGGACTCAGATCTTTTTTTTTCTTGGCTTTGCCATCACCAACTGCCTCCTGCTAGCAGTAATGGAATATGATCACTACGTGGCCATCTGCAACCCACTTCGATACTCAGTCATCATGAATTGTAGGGTGTGTGCTATACTGGCATCATCAGTCTGTGCCACAGGGTTCTCACTCTCACTGGTTCAGACTGTGGCCATTTTCAGGTTGCTCTTTTGCACCCCACTGATTGAGCATTTCTTCTGTGATGTTCAGCCTGTGTTGGACCTGGCCTGGGCTACCCCAATGATCAATGATATTCTGACCTTAATTATGAGCCTCCTTGCCATCACAGCCCCAGCCACCTTCCTCTCCATCTCTTATGTCCTTATTATTTCCACCATTCTCAAGATCACCTCGGCTGAAGGCGGGAAGAAGACCTTTGCCACCTGTGCATCCCACCTCACTGCGGTCATTATCCACTATGGCTGTGCCTCCATTGCCTACTTCAAGCCCAATTTGGAGAATACTAAAGATCAGGATCAGTTAATCTCTGTGACCTACACTGTCATAACACCTTTACTAAACCCTGTTGTGTATGGTCTGAGAAATAAAGAAGTCCAGGATGCTCTGCAGAGAGTGCTGGGTAGGAAATTCTTCTCCTAAGATGATAATCTTTTCTTAAATAGTTGTGTGTGCCTTCCAGATGGAAGCCTATTGGTAAAGACATAGAGCCAGAATTTTATGTGATCAGTGAAGCCTCATACATCACAGTCAGAGCCAAGGCAAAAGAGAAACTAGGAGCTAGCCTCTAGTAATTGAGGATCATTTTCTGAACCTCTTTCAAAACAGAATAAAAACACAGGTCACTTGAAACACCTGTAGACAGACACCCATTGGCCCTACTCAAGGAGATCCTGACAAGGCCAATGTATGAGCTAGTGTTCATCTCAAGCTTAAATTTAAAGATACCAGTCCATCTTGCTGAAGTGCAAACCATATGAAATTAGTCAACTGAATCTTTTGTCATAAAGTGGATGCTTGAACAAGTGGCTATTACTGAAAAAGATATGTGCAAAAATCTAATTGCCTTGTGTTTTAATAAGATAAGCAAAGCAAGAACATAGCTATCTTTTAAGACATGGGTTTGGAATGAGCTAAAAACTTTTTAGAAAGAACATTTTCAGGCAATCCCCTGCACATTTCCTGCCACCCACATGTGGGACTCCAAATGAAGGGGAACTAGGTGGTGAAAGTGGGGAGTAGTAAGGACATTGAGTGGAGAAGACTCCTAATCAGCATATGACAGCTATGAGACTTGGGGCTTGTGAACAGAGCTCACGTAACTTGTTCTGATTCTTTGCTTCTTCTGGCTGAAGATAAGCCACATGGAGGAGAAGGCCTTGTTGGGCTGACAGAAATGCCTTCCTCATGAACAGGATCAGAAGAGGAGACGGCTCAAGAAGCAGAATGCTACAAAATGTTATGAAATTGGTTAGGAAGAAAGACACTTCAGAAGCAGATGCAGATGGGAGTGATAGATGAGAAGGGAAGGACAAGGCGAGGGTCAAAACGACCAAAAATCATTTTTAAAATCATTTCAGATTGGGTCCTCTCTTTCCCTTTGTAGGCCAAGTCACAAATGCAAAGAAAGACAATTAAATGGAAACGTGAAAGAGTCAACATAACACCTTTCTGAAAAAGTAGGTAATTTCATTACTCCCGAAAAACTGAACAAAGTCAACAGTAAGGGCTTTTGACATGAAAACTTCCATAAAGTTAAAGCAACTGAGTTAAAAGTAGATTAAAAAAAGACTATGTACTGTTCCTCACTTCAAAAAAATGTTAAAAAAATTAGGGTGAATTTTAGACTCAATTTGTGGGACAAAATATGTGATGATTAAAACTATAATGAGTAACAGTTATAATTACTGACCAAATTAATGTCACAATACAAAGATATTTATAAAAAGACATACAAGAAATACATGAGTACACAGGATTCTCATTGTAAAATATTTTTAAAATGCAGAAATGTCAAATAAAATGTGTAAACCAATTGTGAATTATATAGGCTATCTATGCAAGCGCATACAAAGGTTACTTTTAGAAAGTTCTGCAATTCATTCTACTTTGTAATTCTCAGCTCCGAATCTGCTTGATGAAAAAAAAGTAATCTAAACCTTTTCATGTAAACTCAAGCAATTAATGATTAATAAGTCATGTTATGAGTGAAAACAATAAAATTAAAAGTTCTGCTTCTCCCCTTTCTTCCACTTCCCCATTATCCTTGGGGTGAATCAAGTTCAGGTCAAGATTTCCAGCTTTCTGGAAGAAGAAGAACTTTATCCAGGTTCATTTCTACCTCCTCAGATTGGATTATCTGGAGATACATGAGCCCCAATGGCTCATGTATCTGTTGCCATTAATTGAGATGAGTCCAGTCTTGCCATGGTCCTTATCAGTATAGTCCCCGCACTTCATATCGTCCTTATGACCATTTTGAGGCTACTCTAGGTTATTTGTCCTTCCCTCTGCCACTTCTTGAGGGCACCTGGACATTTAACTGCACCCTTGATTCTGTAGAGGAGTGGATTAAACTCAGTGAGGTGTCATTGAGCCATCACCTGCTGCCTTACTCACCCATTTCTACTCCATCAGTATTCAAGCCTTTTCTAAGAGGCTTCTCTGAAAAGTGAGGGGCATACCTTCTCTGCTTCAATCAGATTCTTTCCTTCCTTCCTTACATCAGGATTTATTTGGGGTAGGACCAAGAGTGGGCTTTCCACACTATCTAACTCTGGTGCCATCTTCTCCAAAGGCTGGATGGCTTTGTTTTATTTTGGAAAAAAAAAAAAACCTTAATTCTTTCCAACTCCATAATGCACAGTTTACATTTCATAGACAAAGTACTTTAGTACTTAGGCTTTTGATATTCAAAACCATTCTTTGTAAATTAAGAGGTTTTCCACTCTAGAAAAGTTTGCTAAACTTAAAAACTATTTCAGCTTTCAATACAAATGTTTCAGTTATAAGCTTTACAAACATATTTTTGAAATTCAGTTGACTTTTTCCTGCATTCTTTTGGGTTTATCCTTCACTGGGGCAAATAAATGTCCCCTGGAATAATAAGAATTTTAAAAAGAAGGGAAGCATTAGATTATTATCATATAACATTATTCCATAATATTTCTTCCAAGAGTATTTTTTGTGGAGATTCATAAAACATTTGCTTCCCCAGAATATAAAATTTGATTTCAAAATATGACTCTCCAGTAATAGATAAATCTTCAGCCATAAGGGATGGGGTTCTTACCTTCCTAGACTGGAAGATACTTATGTTTACCAGCAGTATCTACCTCCTACATAGTGGGTAAAGTTTTCACCTCCTCCTGGGGGGACATTCCTCTTTTTGCACAGGGCCAGCTCCTCAGAGTGTCCAATACAACCACTGTGAAGTTATCAAGTCCTGGGCTTTTCTTTGATAGGAGACTTGTTACTGCTTCAAAATCATTACACATTATTAGTCTGTTCAGGTTTTCTATTTCTTCATAGTTCAATCTCGGTAGGTTGTATGTGTTCAGGAATTTATGCATTTCCCCTAGTTTCTCCAATTTGATGGTGTATAGTAGTTCACAATGCTCTTTATTGATCCTTTGCATTTCTGGGTATCAGTTGTGATATTTCTTTTTTCATTTCTGATGTTATTTATTTGGGTCTTCTCTCTTCTTTTCTTGGTTATTTTAGCTAAAGGTTTGTCAATTTTATCTTTTCCACAAACCAACTTTTTGTTTTGTTGCACTTTTGGATTATTTTCCTAGTCTAAATTTCATTTATTTCTGTTAAGATCTTTATTTTTTTTCCTTCTTTTTTTTTTTTAATTTTTGCTTTTCTAGTTCCTTAAAGTGCATCATTAAATTGTTGACTTGGAGTCTTTCTGTTTTGGGGATGCAGGCATTTATTGCCATAAAATTCTCTCGTAGTAATGCTTTTGCTGTATCCCAAAAGATTGGGTATGTTGTGCTTCCATTTTCACTTATTTGAATAAATTTTTAAATTTCCTTCTTGGCTGGGCGCTGTGTCTCACACCTGTAATCCCAGCACTTTGGAAGGCCGAGGCGGGCGGATCACGAGGTCAGGAGATCCAGACCATCCTGGCTAACACGGTGAAACCCCATCTCTACTAAAAATACAAAAAATTAGCCGGATGTGGTGGCGGGCGCCTGTAGGCCCAGCTATTCCGGAGGCTGAGGCAGGAGAATGGCGTGAATCCGGGAGGCGGAGCTTGCAGTGAACCGAGATAGCGCCACTGCACTTCAGCCTGGGCGACAGAGCAAGACTCCATCTAAAAAAAAAAAAAAAAAAAAAAAAAAAAATTCCTTCTTAATGTATTTGCTGACTCATTGATAATTCAGGAACACGTTCTTTCATTTCCACGTATTTGTACAGTTTTAAAAGTTCCTGTTATTGATTTCTAATCTTACACTGTTGTGATCAGAAAATATATTTCATATGATTTTGATTTCTTCGAATTTTTCGAGACTTGCTTTATGCTCTGATATATGGTGTCTCCTGGATAATGTTACATGTGCTGATGAGAAAAAAATGTACATTCTGCAGCGGTTGGATAAAATATTCTGTAAATGTCTGTCAGACCCACTTAGTCCAGAGTGTAGTTTAATTCTGATGTCCATTTGTTGATTTTCTGCCTGGATAATCTTTCAAGTGCTGAAAGTGGAGTGTTGGAGTCCCCTACTATTATCGTATTATAGTCTATCTTTTAGATTTATTAATAATTGCTTTATATATTTGGGTGCTCCAGTATTGGGTACTGTATATTTATTATTGTTATATCTTCTTGCTGAATTGACTTTCTTATTATTATATAGTGATCTTCTTTGTCTCTTTATACAGTTTTTGACTTAAAGTCTATTTTATCTGATACAAGTATAGCTACTCCTGCTCTTTCTTGATTTCCATTTGCATAGAGTATCTTTTTTCATCTCTTCCCTTTCAATAAATGTGTGTCTCTATAGGTGAACTGAGTCTTGTAGGCAGGATATAGTCAGGTCTTGCTTATTTATCCTTTCAGCCACTCTATGTCTTTAAATGGAGAATTTAATCCATTTACACTCAATGTAATTATTGATAGGTAAAGCCTTGCTACTGCCATTTTGTTACTTCTTTACCAGTTGTGGTGTAACTCCTCTCTTCTTTTCTAACTGTCTTTCTTTATATTGAAGTTATTTTCTCTGGTAGAGTATTTTAATTTATAGCTTTCTTAGTGTATCTATTATATGCTTTTGCTTTGTGATTAGCATGAAGCTTACACAAACATCCTATAGTTATAACACACAATTAAAAACTTTTATTTAAACTTAGCTTTAATCACAAGAAAATAACAGTAGCAAAGCAAAAACAAAATAAAAAAAATGTGTACAGACTACCTTCTCCCCCACACATTTTGAATTTCTGATGTCACAATTTAAAATTTTTATATTGCCTATACCTTAAATTGCTGTAGCTATTGTTCTTAATTTGTCTTATTTTCTCTTTCAGTCTTCTTAGTAAAGATAGAAGTGGGTCAAACACCACAATCACAATATTAATATTAACAATCGTGTTAGCATTCTTTCCTTTGGGTTTGAAGAACCTTCTTCAGCAGAGTGCTCATTTTTCTCAAACGAACATGGAAAATTCTTTAGAATAGATCATATGTTAAATCACAAAACAAATCTTAACAAATTTGAAAAAAATGGAAACATATCAAGTATTTTTTAATACCACAATGGAATGCAATTAGAAATCAATAACAGCAATAAAATGGAAAAATTTTATATTACATGGAAATTAAACAACACACTATAACTATTGGGTCAAAGAGAAAATCAAAAAGGAATCTAAAAAATATGTTGAAACAAATGAAAACAAAATTAAAACATGCCAACACTATAGGATGCAACAAAAGCAGTCCTAAAAGTTTATGATCATAAATGCCTACATTTAAAGAAAGACAGATCTCAGATGCAGAAACCTAACTATACACCTCAAGGGACAAGAAAAAAGAAGAACAAACTACACCCAAAGTTAACAGAAAAATAAAATAATAAAGATTAGAGCAGAAATAGAGAATCGAAAAGCAATAGAAAAATTAACAAACCTAAAAGTTGTTTCTATAAAAAAGATAAATAAAATGGACAACCCTTAGCTAGAATAAAAGAGAAAATAAGAGACAGAAGACTCATATAAATTTAGAAGTGAAGAAAGAGACATTACAACAGATGCCTAAGAAATAAAAAAGATCATAGAGATTTCTATGAACAATTAAAAGGCAACAAATTATATTTGTATAGCCTGGAAGAAATGGATAAATTTCTAGAATTATGCAGCCTACCAAAACTAATCAAGAAGAAATAGAAAACTTGAACAGATGATAATAATCAGTAGATTGACTCAGTATTAGAATCCTTCCAACAAAGAAAAGCCCAGGACCAGATGGCTTTATGAATGAATCCTAGCAAACAGTCAAAGAAAATTTAATATAAGTCCTTCTTAAACGCTTCTAAAAAATAGAAGAGAAAACAGTTCTATACTCATTTGATAAGGCCAAAGCCAAAGACACCAAAAGAAAAGAAAACTACAAGTCAAAATCTCCCATGAATATAGATGAAAAATCCTGAATAAAATACCAGCTATCTAAATCCAATAGTACACCACAAAGATTATATGCCATGGCCAAATGCGATTTATCTCTGGAATGCAGGGTGAAATCAACATAAGCAAATTAATCATTATGATACATCACATTAACGGAATGAAAATAAATCACATGATAATCTCAATAGATGTAGAAAAAAGCATTTTACAAAGTTTGACATTCATTCATGGTAACAACTCTAAGTAAAATATGTAAAGAAAGAAGTAACATAAACATGATAAAGGCTATTTATGAAAAACCCACAGATAATATCATAATCAATAGGGAAAAACAACTTTTTCTCTAAAATCCAATATAAGGCAAGAATGCTCACCCTTGCCACTCTATTCAACATAGTACTGGAAGTCCTAGAAAGATAAATAGAAAAGAGAAAGAAAGAAAAGGCATTGAAATTAGAAAGGGAAAAGTAAAATTATCTCCGTTTGCAGATGACATGATCCTCTATGTAGAAAACCCTAAAAACTCCATGAAAGAAAAAAAAACTGTTAGAATAAATAAATTCACTAAAGGTACAGGATACACATTCAGTGTACAAAGATCAATAGCATTACTTTGCATCAAAAATAAACTATCCACGAAGAAAATTTTTAAAAATCTCATTTACAATAACATAAAAAAGAATAAATTACTTAAGAACAAATTTAACCAGGGAGGTGAAAGATTTGTATACTGAAAACCAAAAAATATTGATGAAAGAAATTAAAGAAGAAACCAATAAATGGAAAGATATCCGTGTTCATGGATTGCAAGAATTTATATTATTAAAATGTCTATAATACCTAAAGTGATTTATAGATTGAATGTAATCTACATTTATTAGAATTTCAATTGTATTTTTTACAGAAATAAAAGGAAAAATTCTAAAAATTTGTATGGAACCACAAAAGATCCCAAATAGCCAAAGTAATCTTGAGAAACAAGAGAAAAGCTGAAGGCATCACACATCCTGATTTAAATATATTGCAAAGCTGTAGTAATCATACAGTATAATACTGGCATAAAAACAGCAACATAGACCAAAGGAACAGAATAAAGAGCCCAGAAATAAAACCACATGTACAAAATCAACCAATCTTCAATAAAGGCACCAAGGATATAAAATTGGGAAAAGATAATCTCTTGTTGTGTTGGTAAAATGTGATATCCACATGCAGAAGAAAAGAAAACTACAGGTTATTATTTTACAGCATACACAAAAATTAATTCAGAACAGATTGAAGACTTAAACCTAAGACCTGAAATCATAAACATTTCTAAAAGAAAACATAGGAAAAAGATACTTAACATTAGTCTTGGCAATGATTTTTTTTCATGTAACACAAAAAGCACAGGTAACAAAAGCAAAAATAAATAAGTGGGACTACAAAAAACTAAAAAGCTTCTGTTTAGGAAAAAAAAGAATGTCGTGTCTGTACTGAACATGCACAGACTTTTTTTCTTGTCATTATTCTCTAAGCAATACAGTACAACATTCATTTACATAACACATTTGATTAGATGTTATAAGTAATCTAGAGATGATTTAAAGTAAATGGGAGGATGTGCATAGGTTGCATGCAAAGATTATGCCATTTGATATAATGGACTTGAGCATCCTCAGATTTTACTAGCCATAGTGCATCTTGGAACAAATCTACGTGGATACTGAAGGACCACTGTATACCTTACTTTGTTTCTTACAACCAAATAAATTTCAGATGAATCAATATTGAAGCATACAAAGTATATGGGACAGCATGGTACTTTTTAAAAATAATCTTGGAGTTAGGAAGTCCCTTTTAAGCACTAATCAAAACGCATAAGCAATAAAGTTTGATTTCAAGAGATAAATACATGAATATAATATTGCAAAAATTTCAAACACACAAATCCAGTAAAAATGATAAATGGAAGAAAAATATTTGCAATATATATGATAAAAGGCATATTTTCTTATCTTAGCACTCACAAGAAAAGGACAACTAACACTATGAAAAATGAGCAAGATACGTAAATGGACATTTGCAGCGTATAAAGTAGAAATTGCTAATAAGCATATGAAAAGATACTTAACCTTATTTGTAATTAAAGAAATTAAAATTCAAAGGTAAAAATAATAAACCCCTTTTACCTTTAAGTTTGCCCATTTTTTAAGGAGTTGGTAATACCCATCATTGATGAAAGTGTGGGTGAGGAAGCATTCTCAGTGTTGCTGAGTGTGTAAATGAATGTATCCTATTTTGGTTTCAGTTTGGCAATAGTTGTTAAGATTTTAAAGGCACATATTACTGATCAAGGAATTTTACTTTCAGGAATGTATTCTATAGGTGAGCTGCCAGAAGTACACAAATATATATGAACAATTCTATTATAATTCCTCAACAGTAGAATGGATTAAAAATATTGAGATATATTCACATAATGGAATAGTATAAGGCAGCTAGTGAACTACAGCTCTTTCTGGATATTATTAGTGTAACTGAATTATAAAAAGAAGAAAGTCTTAGAAAAGTGTATACAGTATCACATTTTATAAAGCTCAAAAGTAGGTATAGCTAAGTAATATATTTTTAAACATACATACATATGTCATAAAGATATAACAATAAATAAGATAAAATAAATATAAAAATTAGAATAATAGTAACCACTGGTGGGGGTGAGGGGTACAGTGTGAAGAAATAGGGAGGTGGGAAAAATAAAAAATACATAAGTGTAGCTCTTGAGTTGAGTTAAGTTGAGTGATAGATTCCTAAATGTTCATTTTATTGTTATGCTCCACAACTTAAGCACAGTGTTTTGTAAACATCAAGTGTTATATTAAAAATAACAAAAATATATATATTTTGTACATTAAAAAATATAATAACATATGCCAAACCTATACGTGGACACAGAATGCTTAGGCAAATCATAACTGGTGGCGTCTTGTCTGCCTAGCCAGAGCTTTGTTAACTTTGAAAGTTGTTTAGAAACTTTAGTCTTGCCTTTTACAGTTATCATCTAGTCCACTAAATGTATATCTTTTATGTTTACCAACTCAAATTGATATCATCTTGAGTTTCTAATAGGTTAGCAGGTGATCTAGAACCTCCCTTTTTGGTGTCTTACATTTTCCCTTTATTTTTCTAATCCCTGTAACTTAAGTATTACAATAGACTGATGAAGTTTACATAAACACTTAAGAAGGGAGAGTCTAGAGTTTGAGTTGTCTATTTTTTTTTCCTCTTTCCCTTTGAGGGCATCTAATCTAAATTGTCCAAGAGAAGATACTGGCCATCTACTAATTTACTGTGGCAGACTATATTTTCAAAAAATGGACATATCTCTTTTATTCCTCATGCTCTTCTTAGAGTGTGCCATTCCCTCATTAAGAGGTGAAGTCTGTACTCTCACCCCTTGAAACTGAGTGGACCTTTGTTACTTCTTGACTAAAGCAGTGGGGAAGCCCAGGCCACATGGAAAGATGATGTGTAGGTATTTCAGTCAATAGGCAATATCAACTGACTGGCACGTGATTGAGCAAGTTCCATCTACCTCCTGAACAAAACTGTATGACAGACTCTAAGTGAGACTAGCGCAGTTGAAATCAATCACCCACAGAGAGGTAATTACAAAAGATTGTTGTTGCTTTATGCTCCTAAATTTGGGGTACTGTATTATGCAACAATAGACTAGAAAGTCTGGGTTTCAGTACAAGCAATTATGGACATAGGCAGCTATACTTATACATGGGGACTATCCTACATACTCAGTGCTGAGCAGAGTTAGAGGCATCAAGCATAGATCCCAGAGACATTGCACTTCCTGGTTCTCAGCCCTGTCCGTTGTTTATACAGCCAGATCTTGAGAAACCTGCCAACCAGGAGTTAGAAGTTATTTGACCATCAAACTCCTAACAGACCCCAGCCTACTGTCCTTCATTTTCCTGGTTATTTATAAACACAGAATTTGGCTAGATTTCATATTTAACCCTTGAAACATGAAAGGACACCCCTTTACTGGCAAATAAGGTTATTAGTACATTCACCCCCAAGATGTCCTCCTAATCTATTGACAGGAAGTTCAGATTGCTACAATACAAAGTTCTCTCTATCCTTTTTCTGTGTTGATAAAGCTGTCCTAATTTTCTCTGCTGAAAGGGTCTTTGTATCTACTTCCCGTCTAGGGGAGGGAGCCTCTTTATGCCTCAATGCAGATTTGTGTCTTTAATGATAACTAGGGTAACAGTTTGGCCCCTCTCTCACTAGAGCAGATAAAGAAAAGTACATGTTTAATCAACAGAATGGCACAAAAATGAATGATCCAATCATAATTCGACCCCCAAGACAGTGCAGGTTGTAATGCATATGAAGGTACTACTCAGCTGCAAACAATAAGGAAAAAAGTTGGGATGTTAACTTTATCAATGATAATTTAATTACAAATATTGGAGTTTTCTCCAGTTTGGCCAATATTTTCTTATGTCTATGAACTAATAGGAATAAAAGCAAATGTAATTAACATTCTTATATTTGCTATAAAGTTTTTGATTTTATAATTTTTTAGATCCAAAAGTTACCACAGGCTGAGTATGCTGTCTCATGCCTGTAATCCCCAGTGCTTTGAGAGGCTGAGGCAGAAGAATCACTTGAGGCCAGGAATTTGAGACCAGACTGTGCGGTATAATGAGACCCCCTTTCTAATTTTCTTTTAGATTAGCTGAGTATGGTGGCACACACCTGTAGTCCTAGCTACTCAGAAGGCCAAGACAGGAGGATAGCTTGAGTCCAGGAGGTTGAGACTGCAGTGAGCTGTGATTGCTCCACTGCACTCCAGTCTGGGCAACAGAACAAGACTTTGTCCCTAAAAATTATTTCTTTTAAGTTATGACAGATAGGAAATATAAAATACAAATGAAAAAAATCAGTATAAGGAGCATTTTTCAAGTTTATTAAGATGTTAATGCAGGTACCTTATTTTTGGCCAAGTACGGAAAAATTAACTGGGAGGAGAATTGGCAGAATTCGTGATGAGATAGACATACATTTAAAAAAAATAGAATAAAGCGCCAAGGGTTGTGGCAGGAAAACCAGTGGGAGGATATCCCCAGATTGGGCTCATGAAACCCAGTGTATTTAACTGTTTGCCTGATGGTCCCTTGGGATGAAGTCCTGGTTCATGTTTTTGGAGCTCTAAAATGGCCTCCTGGCCTTCTAGAGAGGTTTCTATTGTCTAATGAGATTTGATCTTCCCTTTCTGAATCCTACAGGACAAAAACTGGCCAAAATTGAGTTTTTTTTTAGTTCAGAGAACAGAAAAAAAAAGCACAGCTTATAATATTGAACAAGGTTTTTAACGATAGAATGAGCTGCAGGGTTTCCTGGAATCCAAGACAGTGCGCTTAGCTAAAGCTCGCTTGGGCTTCGTAACCATGGTTTTCCAAGGCTCAACTGTATAAAAATAGAATATTTATTTAAAAAATAAAACATGACAAATAAGCCACTGCTGTTTCTACTTGCAGTGAAAACTGCCTCAAGTCTCCCAAAGCACAAGTCCATATCATCTGGTAAATGTGCCGCACACTTAACGAGGTCCCCTGGTACTGGCTGTCTGCTTCCTCTTAGTCACTGGGCGACTCTCAAGAGTGCTCAGTGAATGACACTGAGAAACCCTGAAACCTTGAAAGCTGCTCATCAGAGAGCCTTTCTTTGGTATCAAAAGGTCCTCCTCAAGCTGGAGGAAATATCCAGTATCCAAAGAGCCCCCTGTAACTTTCCTTCGACCTCCATCCCTAGACTGGTCCTATGGCAGATGGAAGGCCCACATTCAGATGTCTTTTCTTCATGATCTTGATTTGTGAATACTTGTGATCAAGGGTTCACATCTCTGACCTCTACCTCAACTTTTCGGTTGAGCCACAGATTTGCAGAAAGAGAAGTAAGTGATTTGGAAAGAGACTTCAATGTTTAGCAGAGGGAGCCTTATAAGGAATAAAATACATGCATGAAGTTTTTTTAAATCATTTTTAAAGGGCAAACTATATTAAGCTGGAAGGAATCCTGATGTCGATGAATATTTGGGTTTTCCTTGATTTATTACTTTCAAGGATCTCCTGTTAATCCTAAGGAAGTAAAATTTCTCAGGATTAAAGAGTGCCTTGATTAGCATGATAATAAGGAATGTGGCTCTGCCACTTATCAGCTATGCATGCTCTCTTGTCTATATTCTTATCTTCAGACAATCCATAGTCCACAGAGACATAGTTTAGAAAGCTTCATAAAGAATGTTTACAGTTACTTACCATGCTGCACACATCACAAACAACTTTTCCTGTCAAGAAATGGTCTCTGATGTCTAACACAAAATTTATTTTTTGCAACCTCATCTGATTTTCTTTCATATCATGCACTGAGGAGTTGAAGCACAACCATGCACCAATTTCTTATAAATACTCTTTGTAGACTTTCTTATGAAAAGGGGTATATTTCTGAAAAATAGATAAATTGAATTTAATTTTAAAAGCGCTAAAGAAGCTTACCTTTCAAATTCACCCAATAGTAAATCATTTTGTGATGTGGATTCATTTGCTTTACTTCCAGCAAATTGTACTTTTGAAGCAATTCCATCATTATATTTCTAAATTTATCTTTTTTACAATGAACCTATTATGTATTATATAGTGATTACTGATAAGGTAAAGGCTACTAGAAAAGTTTTATTACCAGTGTATTTTTCAATTACTTGTTAATAATGTCATACTTTCTTCTAGTTTTATAATTCCACTGTTAAAATTTAGCCCAATTATTTAGCTGTTTGTTGCTATCACAGACCTAGACATCATAAAAAGTCAAAGATTAAAACATTTATGCCTTCTCTTTGAAGAAAATATCATTGTAATGCTCTGGTATTCTACTTTCTAATGGACAATTTGTGTGAAGGAGCAATGACTCATAATGATTCTACCGGCAGATATTTGTCCCCTGTAGTGGAGTGGCCAACCTGGAGTCATAAAAAGAGGGAATACATGGTCCCTGTTTACCTATAGAGGGAACAGTTTTATAATGCAGTTTTGTGTAGTGGAAGAAACAATGGACATAGGGTCAAAAGATATGAATTCTAGTCTTGGTTTAGTCCTTTGACCCCTGTCTGTCCAAAAATAATTGCCTAACCAGAGCTTTCTTCAGTTTTTGCATCTAGAGAGAGACAGTTCATCTTTGTCCTCCCTGCTCTGTTGGATGGTAATAAGATTAAATAATGTATGCAAAAATATTTTGTAATCACAATTTCACTGTAAGGGGCTTACAATATAAAAATAAAAAAACAATGAACAGTTCTATGCCACCTACATGTGCAGAGACATGAGACATATAGGCCCCAGAGAGAGAGAGAGAGTAAGGAGAAAAAGATTTTTTTTTTTTTGAGATGGAGTCTTGCTCTGTTCCCAGGCTTGAGTGCAGTGGTGCGAACTTGGCTCACTGCTATCTCCACCTCCTGGGTTCCAATGAGGAAAAAAAGATTTTCTAAAGGACATGGGTTTTATTTGGCTTTGAAAAATGAGTGGTGTCTAGGGAAGAGGAGTGTAGAACAGAGTTGAGAGGAGCAATATCATCAGAGTCAAAATAATGGAATGAAAATGCAGTGTGGAAATTACAGTAACACAGGCTCTATTCAAACTTTAAAAGCTCAAAAATTATCAGGTGGCTATGGAGCCTGGAGTTCTGCATGACACCACTGAACTCGCATTTATTCAATGTTGTTTTTAAAATTCAAATATAAGTATTATAATTAGTATACAATTTTTCCATCAACAATTCTATGATGTTATCACCACTACATCCATAAAGGTGAGGAAACTGGTCTTATAAATTATAAGTCCTTGCCCAAGATAAGTTAGCATATGCAAGAACTAGGAAATTAGTTTACAACATTTGATTTTAAAAGCCATGTACTTTCTTCTGAATGAAGAAACAACGTTTCTCCACTCTCTACTCCTAAAAGAAATAAGTATGAATGTAAAAATGCAGAGACCTAAGGTGTATTAATCACAGGAATTTTCGCAGCCTATTATTTGACAGAAATCATCCATCTAGGTTCCTTACATTATTTTTTTCTTTCTCAGATATCATGTGTGATTTAATGAAGAAAGAAAATCACTCTTTGGTGAATGTGTTTACTTTTCAAGGTTTCTCCAGCTTCCGTGAGCACAAGCTCACCCTCTTTGTTGTGTTTCTTACATTGTACATATTCACCCTGGCAGGCAATGTTATCATTGTGAGTATCATTAGTATTGATCGTCACCTCCACACCCCCATGTACTTCTTCGTCAGCATGCTGTCAGGTTCAGAGACTGTCTACACCCTTGTCATTATACCAAGGATGCTGTTTAACCTCATAGGCCTGAGTCAGCCCATTTCCTTGGCAGGTTGTGCCACTCAGATGTTTTTCTTCATTACTTTGGCTATCAACAACTGCTTCCTGCTCACAGCAATGGGGTATGACCGCTATGTGGCCATCTGCAACCCCTTGAGGTACTCAGTCGTCATGAGCAAGAGAGTGTGTATGCAGCTGGTGTGGGGGGCCTGCAGCATTGGCCTAATTGTAGCAATGACACAGGTGTCAGCTGTATTCAGGCTGCCTTTCTGTATTCCAAAGGTGCCCCACTTCTTCTGTGACATCCGACCTGTAATGAAGCTCTCCTGCATTGACACCACAGTCAATGAAATCCTGACTATGATCATCAGTGTGCTGGTGATCCTCATTCCCATGGGCTTGGTTTTCATCTCCTACATCCTCATCATTTCTACCATCCTCAAGATTGCCTCTGCCGAGAGCAGGAAAAAGGCCTTTGCCACCTGTGCTTCTCATATTACTGTGGTTATTGTCCACTATGGCTGTGCCTCCATTGCTTACTTCAAGCCCAAGTCAGAGAACACCAGAGATCAGGATCAGCTGATCTCAGTGACCTACACTGTCATTACCCCGCTACTGAACCCTGTGGTGTACACTCTGAGGAACAAAGAGGTCAAAGATGCTCTGTGCAGAGTGATAGGTCAAAAATTCTCCTAACAGAATGGGCCCATTTCAAATAGTGTCTTAGAAGATTTTCTAGAGAAGAAACAGTGGAACAGTGTGCACGGTCAATAGAGTTGAAAATTTCAAGCCTATCAAGCAGTGGTTGGGCGAGAGGAAGAGAAAACAAAAGGATTCAGCCACTTGAGAAGGGGGAAGATTCTCCAAAGCACAGCGGGCCTCCATCTCATAAGAGAACAGGGATTTTATAGGTTACAAATGCAGAAGAAAGAACTCAGTGGTGTTGGAAAGTAGAAGGGTTGTGTGGGCAGCCTGGGACAGAATGAAATCAGGAGAGGAGACAGAGTTAATGAGGGGAGGCTGCTCTAGGGCAAGGTTCAAGTTTTTTCTTTTTTTTTGAGACAGAGTCTTGCTCTGTCACCCAGGTTGAAGTGCAGTGGTGTGATCTCGGCTCACTGCAAGCTCTGCCTCCCGGGTTCATGCTATTCTCCTGCCTTGGCCTCCCAAGTAGCTGGGACTACAGGTGCCTGCCACCATGCCTGGCTATTTTTTTTTATTTTTATTAGAGACAGGGTTTCACCGTATTAGCCAGGATGGTCTGGATCTCCTGACCTCGTGATCCGCCCGCCTCGGCCTCCCAAAGTGCTGGGATTACAGGCGTGAGCCAGCGCGCCTGGCCGGTTCAAGTTTTAAATATATTCTATAACACTGTTTTTTGGATGTGGTGTTTCCCCTTACCCATTTAGAGCTAAGTAGATTTAACACCTAATTGAATTAATTTCTTTATGGGAAATTTAAGATTTTTTAAATCAACTAGACACTATAAATAAAATGAGTATCAGAGATAACAGCAATCTATAAAATTCAGCAGCCCTTGAAATCTAGGTCTTTTTTATATAAGTTCCAAATTGACCATGTGAGAAAATGGATATCTAAGTTTTCAGGATCCTGTTTTAGAAATTTTTTTTTTCTTTTTCTTTTTTTTTTTTATTATACTTTAAGTTTTAGGGTACATGTGCACATTGTGCAGGTTAGTTACATATGTATACAGGCGCCATGCTGGTGTGCTGCACCCACTAACTCGTCATTTAGCATTAGGTATATCTCCCAATGCTATCTCTCCCTCCTCCCCCCACCCCACCACAGTCCCCAGAGTGTGATGTTCCCCTTCCTGTGTCCATGTGAGCTCATTGTTCAATTCCCACCTATGAGTAAGAATATGCGGTGTTTGGTTTTTCGTTCTTGCGATAGTTTACTGAGAATGATGATTTCCAATTTCATCCATGTCCCTACAAAGGACATGAACTCATCATTTTTTATGGCTGCATAGTATTCCATGGTGTTTATGTGCCACATTTTCTTAATCCAGTCTATCATTGTTGGACATTTGGGTTGGTTCCAAGTCTTTGCTATTGTGAATAATGCCGCAATAAACGTACGTGTGCATGTGTCTTTATAGCAGCATGATTTATAATCCTTTGGGTATATACCCAGCAATGGGATGGCTGGGTCAAATGGTATTTCTAGTTCTAGATCCCTGAGGAATCGCCACACTGACTTCCACAATGGTTGAACTAGTTTACTTTTACACTGTTGGTGGGACTGTAAACTAGTTCAACCATTGTGGAAGTCAACACTCTTTCATAATAAAAACTTAACAAACTGTTAACAGAAGGAAACTATCTCAACTTAATAAAATTTGTATGTAAAAAATCCACTGTAAATATTATCAATGGTAAAAGCGTGAAAACTTTTTCTTTGAGATCAGAAACAATGCAAGAATACCCACTTTTGACATATCAATTTAACATAGTACTAGAAGCCCCAGTCAGAGAAATTAAGCAACAAACAGAAACACAAGGCATCCAAATTGGAAAGAGAGAAGTAAAATTATCTCTATTCACAGACTATATAATTGTATATGTATAAAACACTGTAGATTCCACGGAAAGCTGTCAGAACTATTAAATAAATTCTGCAAAGTAGCAGGATACAAAGTCAACACAAAAAAAATCAGTTACATTTCTATATACTAACAATGAATAATCTGAAAAGACAATTATAAAAACAATTTCATTTACAATACCTCAAAAAGAAAAAAATACTTAGAAATTAATTTAACCATGGAAGTGAAAGACTTGTACAATTAAACTACATAATTTTCCTGAAAGAAATTAAGGACAGCATAAGTAAATGGAAACATATTCCATATTCATGAATTGGGAGACTTACTATTTTTAAGATGTCAGTATACCCAATGCCATCTACAGATTAAATGCATTTCCTACCAAAATTTCATTGGTATTTTTTGAAAAAGTAACAAAAATTTATTCTAAAATTTATATGAAATATTAAGGAACCCCAAATAACCTAACAATCTTGAAACAGAAGAACAAAGCTGGAGGATTTACATATACTGATTTGGAAACTATACTACAAAGCTATAATAAAGCACTGTGGTGTTGACATAATTATAGGCATACAGGCAAATAGAAGAGAATAAAGAATTCAGAAAACAGCTCCAGCATATGTAGTTGAATTTTTATAAAGATGCCAAGACCATTCATTGGGAAAAGGACAGTCTTTCCAACAGTGCTGGGAAAAATGAATTTCCACAAGCAAAACAATGAAGCTGAACCTTTACCTAACATTATATACAAAAATTAACTCAAAATGGATCAAAGACAAAGGCTTGGTGGAAGAAATTTCTAAGCAGCAAAGTATTCAGGAAGTAACATGGCTGCTTCTAACAGCCTATGCTCAGATGTGGGAGCAAAAATAGTAAGTTGGAAATTATATTTAAAGGGAAGCAGAGAATAAAATTTGAAAAATTTGCAGCCTAGCCATGTGGCAGAGAAATAAAAAGCTTTTTCAGGAAAGGAGTTCAAACAGGCTCTAGAGAAATGACATTTTAGAGATATTTGCATAAATAAGAAGCCAAGTGCTGATAGCCAAGACAATGGGATAAAGGACTTGAAAGGATTTTTGAAACCTTCACATCAACTCCTGCCATGAAAGATTCAGAGGCCTAGAAGGGGAAAATGGTTTCATACACCAGACCCAGAGCCCTGCTGCCCTGTGCAGCCTCAAGAAACTGCTCTCCAAATCCCAGTTGCACTGTCTTCAGCATCGACTCAAAGGGCCCCAGATACAGACCCAGCTGCTGCTTCGGAGCATGAAAGCCATAAGCCTTGGCAGTTTCTATGTGGTGTTAAGCCTTTGGGTTTACAGAGTGCAAGAGTTGAGGCTTGGGAGTCTCTGCCTAGGTTTTAGAGTATGTATGAAAAAGCCTGGGTGTCCAGGCAGAAATCTGCTGCAGGGAGCCCTCATGGAGAACCTTTACCAAAACAGTGCAGACGGGAAATGTGGGGTTGAAGCTCCCACATAGAGTTCCCACTGGGGCACTGCCTAGTGGACGTGTGAGAAGAGGGCCATCATCTTCCAAATCCGAGAATGGTGGATACACTCACAGCTCACACCCTTCACCTGGAAAAGCCACAGGTGCTCAAGTCCAGCTCATAAGAGCAGCAGTGAGGGCTGAACCTTGCAAAGACACAGGGATAAAGTTGTCCAATGCCTTAGGAGCCCATCTTATTCACCAGTGTGCCCTGGATGTGGAACATAGAGTCAAAGAAGATTATTTTGGAGCTTTAAGATTTAATGACTGTGCTGATGGGTTTTGAACACACATAGGGCCTGTAGCCCCTTTCTTTTTTCTAATTTCTCCCTTTTGGAATGGGAATATTTACCTAATGCTTATACTTCCATTATACCTTGGAAGTAACTAACTTATTTTTTATTTTACAAGCTCATAGGTAGAAGGAACTTGCGTTGTCTAAAATGACAATTTGAATTTTTGATTTTTGAGTTAATGCTGAAACGGGTTAAGACTTTGAGGGGCTATTGGTAAAGCAATGCATTAGTCTATTCTCACACTGCTAATAAAGACATACCTGAGACTGGGTAATTTATAAAGAAAAGAGGCTTAATTGACTCACAGTTCAGCATGGCTGGGGAAGCCTCAGGAAACTTACAATTATGGTGGAAGTGGAAGCAAACACGTTCTTCTTCACATGCCAGCAGGAAGGAGAATGAGAACTGAGCAAAGTGGGAAGTCCCTTACAAAACCATCAGATCTTGTGAGAACTCATTCGCTATCACAAGAACAGTATGAGGGAACACGATCCCATGATTCAATTATTTCCACCTCATCCCACACTTGATATGTGGGGATTATTACAATTCAAGATGAGATTTTGGGTGGGTACACAGCCAACTATATCAGGCAATGACTGTATTCTGAAATGTAAGGAGAACATGAGATTTGGGAGGGGCCAGGGGTGGTATGATATAGTCTGGATATTTGTCAATGGCCAAATCTCATGTTGGATTGTAATCCCTAACGTTGAAGGTGGGGCTGGATAGGAAATAATTGGATCATGGATGGGTGGATTTCTCATGAATGGTTTAATACCATCTTCTTGGTGCTCTCATTGTGATAGTGAATAAGTTCTCACAAGATCTCATTGTTTAAAAGTGTGTGGTGTCTTCTCTCTTTCTCTGTGTGTGTGTGTGTGTGTGTGTGTGTATCTCTCTCTCTTGCTCCTGCCACATGGGACACCTGCTTCCCCTTTGTCTTCTTCCATGATTTTAAGTGTCCTGAGGCCTCCCTAGAAGCAGATGTCTGTGTTATGCTTCTTGTACAGCCTGTGGAAACATAAGCCAATTAATGCTCTTTTCTTTATAAAATACTGAGTCTCAGGTATTTCTTTATAGCAATGTGAGAACAGCCTAATACACTCAACATCACTAAACTTTATGGAAATGCAAATAAAAACTTCAATGAGATACTATCTCACACCATTAGAATGACTATTACAAAAAAACAGAAAATAACAAATATTGGCAAAGATATAGAGAAATAGGACAATTTAGCACAGCTGGTAAGAATGTGATATGAGACACCTGTTGTAGAAAGCAGTATTAAATTTTCCTAAAATTTAAAGATAGAGTTACCGTATGACACAGCAATTCCACTTCAAATTATGTAACCAAAAGAATTGAAAGTAGAATCCCAAAAAAATAAATGTGCATCCATGTTTACAGCAGCATTATTCACAATAACTAAAACAGTGAAGTAATAAAGTATCCATTGGTGCATGAATGGATAAACAAAATGTGTTATAGGCATATGATGGAATATCATTCAGCCTTCAAAAGGAAGGAATTCCTCTTAAAGGAATTCCTTTAAAAGGAAATTTTTATTTCCTTTTATTATTAAATTATTTTCTATTATTATTAAAATATTAATAACATGGATGAACCTTGAGGACATTAATGCTTAGTAACATAAGTAAGCCACAAAAAGGCAAATATTGTACAACTCCACTTATGTGAGGTACTTAGAGTAGTCAAAATCATTGAAACAGAAGTAGAGTGGTGGTTCCCAGGAACTAGGGAAGGGAAGAAATGGAGTCATGTGGTTTGGCTGTGTCTCCACCCAAATCTCATCTTGAATTGTAGTTCCCATAATCTCCACATCCCGTGGGAGGGACCCAGTAGGAGGTAATTGAATCACAGTGGAGGTCACCCTCATGCTGCTGTTCTCATGACAGTGAGTGAGTTCTCATGAGATCTGATGGTTTTATAAGGAGATTTCTCCCTTTTGCCTGGCACTTCTTTTTTGCCTGCTACCGTATAAGATGTGCCTTTGCTCCTCCTTCACCTTCAACCATGATTGTGTGGCCTCCCCAGCCATGTGGAATTGTGAATTCATTAAACCTCTTTTCCTTTATAAGTTACCCAGTCTCAGGTATGTCTTTATTAGCAGTGTGAGAACAGACTAATACAGTAAATTGGTGCCAGTAGATTGGGGTGCTGCTGTAAAGATACCCAAAAATGTGGAAGCAACTTTGAAACTGGGTAACAAGCAGAGGTTGGGACAGTTTGGAGGTCTCAGGAGAAGGTAGAAAAATGTGGAAAAGTTTGGAACTTCCTAAAGACTTGTTGAATGGCTTTGACCAAAATGCTGATAGTGATATGGACAATAATATCCAGGTTGAGATGGTCTCAGATGGAGATGAGGAACTTGTTGGGAACTGCAGTAAAGGTCACTCTTGGTATGCAAAGAGACTGATGGCATTTTTTCCTTGCTCTAGAGATCTGTGGAACTTTGAGCATGAGAGAGATGATATAAGGTGTCTGGCAGAAAAAAAAATTCTAAGCAGCAGGACATTCAAAAGAAAGCAAAGTTTGAAAAATTTGCAACCTGGCAATGCAACAAAAAATAAGAAACCATTTTCTGGGGAGAAATTCAAGCCTGCTGCAGAAATTTGCATAAAATTTGCGTAAGTAACAAGGAGCCAAATGTTAGTCACCAAGACAATGGGGAAAATGTCTCCAGGGCATGTCAGAGAGCTCCATGGGAGCCCCCTCCATCACAGGCCTAGAGGCCTAGGAGGAAAAATGGTTTTGTGGGCTGGGCCCAGGACCCCTCAGCTGTGTGGAGCCTAGGGATTTGGTGGCCTTGCATCCCAGCTGCTACTGTTGTGGCTAAAAGATGCCGAGGTACAGCTCAGACCATGACTTTGGAGGGTGCAAGCCCCAAGCCATGGCAGCTTCCGTGTGGTGTTGAGCCTGTAAGTGCACAGAAGTCAAGAACTGAGGCTTGGAAACCTCTGCCTAGATTTCAGAGGATGTGTGGAAACAAGTAAATGTCCAGGCAAAAGTTTGCTGCAGGGTCGGAGACCTCATAGAGAACCTCTGCTAGGACAGTGTGAAAAAGAAATGTGGGGTTGGAGCCCCCACACAGAATCCCCACTGGGGCACAGCCTAGCGGATCTGTGAGAAGAGGCCACTGTCCTCCAGACCCCAGAATGGTAGATCAACCAACAGCTTTTACCAGGTGTCTGGAAAAGTGCAGACACAAAAGGCCAGCCCATGAAAGCAGCCAGAAAGGAAGCTGCACCCTGCAAAGCCACAGGGGAGGAGCTGCCCAAAGCTGTGGGAGCCCACCACTTGCATCAGCACACTTTGGATGTGAGACATGAAGTCAAAGGAGATCATTTTGGAACTTTTTATGGTTTAATGACTGCCCTATTGGATTCTGGACTTGCATGAGGCCTGTAGTCCCTTCATTTTAGCCAATTTCTCCAATTTGGAATGAGTGTATTTACCCCATGCCTGTACCCCCATTGTGTCTAGGAAGTAACTAACTTGCTTTTGATTTTACATGCTCATAGGCAGAAGGGACTTTTCTTGACTCAGATGAGACTTTGGACTTGGACTTTTGAGTTAATGCTGGAATGAGTGAAGACTTTGCGGGGCTGTTGGGAAGGCATGATGGTGTTGTGAAATGTGAGGACACGGGATTTTGGAGGGGCCAGTGGAGGAATGATATGATTTGGCTCTGTGTCCCTGCCTAATTATCATCTTGAATTGTAGGGTCCATAATCCACAAGTGTTGTGGGAGGCACATGGGAGGCATGATGTGACATAATTAAATCATGGGAGAGGTTACCCCATGCTGCTGTTCTTGTGATAGTGAGTTCTCATGAGATTTGATGGTTTTATTAGGTGGTTTTTCCTCCTTCTGCTCAGCACTTCTTTGTTGCCTGCTGCCATATAAGACACGCCTTTGCTCCTCCTTCACCTTAAGCCATGATTGTGAGGCCTCCCCAGCCATGGGAAACTGTGAGTTCTTTGAACCTTTTTTTCTTTATAAATTAATCAGTCTTGAGTATGTCTTTATTAGCAGCATGTGAACAGACTAATCCATGAAGAGTTATTGTTCAAGGGATATAGAGATTCATTTATACAAGATGAAAAGAGTTATGGAAACAAACGATGTTTGAAAGTTACACATTTGACAATGAGTTACTATCCAAAATGTATAGAAAACTCAAACAACTCAATGGCAAATAATAATAATGGTAATTTTTAAATGGGCAGACTTGAATAAACATTTCTCAAAAGAATACATAAAAATGTCCAACAGGTATATGAAAAAAATGCTAATTATCACTAATCATCAGAAAAATGCAAATCAAAATCACAATAAGATGTTATCTTATTATATTAAAATGGTTGCTATTTAAAAAGTCAGAAATGACAAGTGCTGGCAAGGATACAGAAAACAGGAAACCGTTATACACTGAGGGTGGGAATGTAAATTAGTCTGTACAACCATTAGGGAAAATAGTAGAAAGGTTCCTCAAAAAATCAAAAATAGAACTATCATGTGATACAGCAATCCCACTACTGGGCATATAACCAAAGAAAATGAAATTAGTATGTTGAAGAGATAGCTACGCTACCATGTTTATTGTAGCCCTGTTCACAATAGCCAAGATATGGAATCAACTAAATGTCCATCAATGGATAAATGGATAAAGAAAATGTGGCATATATACACAATGTAGTAGTATTCATCCATTAAAAAAAGGAAATCCTGTTATTTGCAGCAATACAGCTGAACCTGGAAGACATTATGTTAACTAAAATGAGCCAGGTACAGAAAGACAAATGCCATATAATCATTTCTGGAATCTAAAAAAATTGATCTCACAGAAGTGGAGTATAGAGTAGTGGCTTCCAGAGGCTGGGGAAGGTGAGCTTGAAGGGAAGATGGATAGAGGTTGGGCAAAGGATACATAAATACAGTTAGACAGGAGGAATACATTTTAAAGATCTATTGTACAGCAAGGCAACTATAGTAATGACAATTTATTGTATTCTTATATAATGCAATGAGAGAGAATGTTAAGTGTTCTCAGCACAGAAAGGATAATGTGAGGCAATGCAACTGTTCATTAACTAAAATTACCCATTACACATGTACATATACTTCAAAACATCATGTACAAGACAAATGCCTGCAATCTACCTGTCAAATAAAAATATTTTTAAAATTTTTAAAATTTAAACAAAAAGAAGACATAGAAAAAGAACAAATAAACCCAAGGTAAAATGAAATAAGATGATAATAACATGAAAATTAATTTAATAAATAAAAATTAAATAAACATACCTTAAAATAATTTAATAAAAATTACAACAAAAATAGGTCTTGAAAAGATTATTGAAATTTAACCTTCGGTAGGTATGATGAAGAGCAAATGGCAAAAGGACCACTTACAATAAAAATAAATACTTCCCAAAAATGACAAAACTAATAATACAAATACAATTTTAAAAATTGTAAGATAATAGCATGGGAAGCTTTAAATCAATAAATTTGAAAATGTAGATTAAGGGGTTGTTTGTTTTTTTCTTGTAAATTTGTTGGAGTTCACTGTAGATTCTGGACATTAGCCCTTTGTCAGATGAGTAGATTGCAAAAATTTTCTCCCATTCTGTAGGTTGCCTGTTCACTCTGATGGTAGTTCCTTTTGCTGTGCAGAAGCACTTTAGTTCAATTAGATCCCATTTGTCAATTTTGGCTTTTGTTGCCATTGCTTTTGGTGTTTTAGACATGAAATCCTTGCCCATGCCTATGTCCTGAATGATATTGCTTAGGTTTTCTTCGAGGGTTTTTATGGTTTTAGGTCTAACATGTAAGTCTTTAATCCATCTTGAATTAATTTTTGTATAAGGTGTAAGGAAGGGATCCAGTTTCAGCTTTCTACATATGGCTAGCCAGTTTTCCCAGCACCATTTATTAAATAGGGAATCCTTTCCCCATTGCTTGTTTTTCTCAGGTTTGTCAAAGATCAGATAGTTGTAGATATGTGGCATTATTTCTGCGGGCTCTGTTCTGTTCCATTGATCTATATCTCTGTTTTGGTACCAGTACCATGCTGTTTTGGTTACTGTAGCCTTGTAGTATAGTTTGAAGTCAGGTAGCGTGATACCTCCGGTTTTGTTCTTTTGGCTTAGGATTGACTTGGTGATGCGGGCTCTTTTTTGGTTCCATATGAACTTTAAAGTAGTTTTTTTCCAATTCTGTGAAGAAAGTCATTGGTAGCTTGATGGGGATGGCATTGAATCTGTAAATTACCTTGGGCTGTATGGCCATTTTCATGATATTGATTCTTCCTACCCATGAGCACGGAATGTTCTTCCATTTCTTTGTATCCTCTTCTATTTCATTGAGCAGTGGTTTGTCGTTCTCCTTGAAGAGGTCCTTCACATCCCTTGTAAGTTGGATTCCTAGGTATTTTATTCTCTTTGAAGCAACTGTGAATGGGAGTTCACTCATGATTTGGCTCTCTGTTTGTCTGTTACTGGTGTATAAGAATGCTTGTGATTTTTGCACATTGATCTTGTATCCTGAGACTTTGCTAAAGTTGCCTATCAGCTTAAGTCGATTTGGGGCTGAGACAATGGGGTTTTCTAGATATACAATCGTGTCATCAACAAGTAGGCGAAGGATATGAACAGACACTTCTCAAAAGAAGACATTTATGCAGCCAAAAGACACATGAAAAAATGCTCATCATCACTGGCCATCAGAGAAATGCAAATCAAAACCACAGTGAGATACCATCTCACACCAGTTAGAATGGTGACCATTAAAAAGTCAGGAAACAACAGGTGCTGGAGAGGATGTGGAGAAATAGGAACACTTTTACATTGTTGGTGGGACTGTAAACTAGTTCAACCATTGTGGAAGTCAGTGTGGTGATTCCTCAGGGATCTAGAAGTAGAAATACCATTTGACCCAGCCATCCCATTACTGAGTATATACCCAAAGGATTATAAATCATGCTGCTATAAAGACACATGCACACGTATGTTTACTGCAGCACTATTCACGATAGCAAAGACTTGGAACCAACCCAAATGTCCAACAACGATAGACTGGATTAAGAAAACGTGGCACATATACACCATGGAATACTATGCAGCCATAAAAGATGATGAGTTCATGTCCTTTGTAGGGACATGGATGAAGCTGGAAACCGTCATTCTCAGCAAACTATCGCAAGAACAAAAAACCAAACACCGCATGTTCTCAGTCATAGGTGGGAATTGAACAATGAGAACACATGGACACAGGAAGGGGAACATCACACACCAGGGCCTGTTGTGGGGTAGGGGGAGGAGGGAGGGATAGCATTAGGAGATATACCTAATGCTAAATGACGAGTTACTGGGTGCAGCACACCAACATGGCACATGTGTACATATGTAACAAACCTGCACATTGTGCACATGTACCCTAAAACTTAAAGTATAATATAAAAAAAGAAAATGTAGATGAAATGTACAATTTATTTAAAATATAAATTTACTACATTGACCTGAGAATAATTAGAAAATGAACACACCAATAAGCCGAAACAAATAAAAATAATAGTTAAAACATACTTTGCATACCCACTCAAGAGAAAGACATGAGAACAGATGGTTTTTCAGGCTAGTTTATCAAACCTTTCAAGAAAAAGATATGCAAATTATTTCAGGTTACACAAAAAGAGAATAATCTCCCTAACTCAAATCATAGGGACACTAGCCTCAAAAAACCTTATATTTTACCAGAAATAGGCAGTTAAAAATAAGAAATTAAATCCTATGTCACTTATAGATTGGAACAAATATTCTAAATAAAATTTTAACTAAAATAATCTATAGTTAAATTAAGCATGTCCAAATGTGTTTAAGCTAGAAAGACAAGGGTGACTCAACATTTAAAAATATATTAACATAATTTACTACATCAAAAGTTAAAGAATAAAACACATGATTATCTCAAAGGATGAAGAAACATAAAAATATTATAGACTCAACACACAATTGATTTTAAACATTTTTACCAAACAGAGACTAGAATGGGATTTTCTTTACCTGTGAGTAGCTATCAGAAATCTAGGCCAAATATCATACTTCATGACAAAACATTTTGATCATTCCAACTAAAGTCAGAAAAAGACAAAAATATATATATACATGGGTAAAAAAAGACAGTATAATTTTTTTGCTACTCTTTTCTTCTATTTGATTAAAAATACAACTGCATAAAGAAATAACTACAAAGATGTGTTGATAAATTTGTATAAAGATGTTATATGTATGACAATAATTGTGCAAAGAAAGATGAGAGAATGGAGTCATATTTGAGCATTTTTTGTAACTAAGCAAATTAATAGGAATAGGAATAGGAAATAGATTATTGCAAGGTAAAAAGTTAATTATAGTCCTTGGAGCAACCACTAAGAAAATATTTAAATATTTAAATCTAGTAAAAAAGTTACTTAAAATGTGAAACTAGAAAATATCTTTTTAAATATAAAAAAGGCAATAATGGAAGACTAGAGGAGCAAAAAGGCATGACACATAGAAAACAAATGATAAAATGGTAAATGTAAATTCTACCTGTTCAGTAATTACATTAAAGAGAAATAAGTTAAATCATCCAATTAACAGGCAGAGATTGACAGAATAGATTTAAAAATATGACTCAACTATATGTCTGTCTACAAGAGACAGACTACAGATTCAAAGACACAAACAGGTTATAAGTAAAAGGGTGGAATAAAATATGTCATGTAAACAGTCACTTAAAAAGATCTATGGCTATGTATTAATATCAGACAAAATAGATTTCAAGGCCAAAATGTTACAAGAGAAAAGAAAGATGCTTTATAGTTGTAAAAGTTCAATTCATCAGGAAGACTTAACGCTTGTAAATTAAATATGCACCTAAAAATAGAGCATCAAAATACATGAAACAAAAACTGACAGATTTGGGCTGGGCGGGATGGCTCATGCCTGTAATCCCAGCACTTTGGGAGGCTGAGGCGGGCAGATCACTTGAGGCCGGGAGTTCAAGACCAGCGTGGCCAACATGGCGAAACCCCGTCTCTACCAAAAATACAAAAATTTACTGGTGGTGGTGGCATGCACTTGTAGTCCCAGCTACTCAGGAGGCTGAGGCAGGAGAAGCACTTGGACTCCGGAGGTGGAGGCTGCAGTGAGCTGAGATTGCACCACTGCACTCCAGCCTAGGTGACAGAGATTCTGCCACAAAAAAAAAAAAAAAAAAAGACAAACGCTTATCTAGACTAACCAAGAAGAAAAGAGAGAAGATGCAAATCACTAAAACAAGGAATTAAAAAGAGGACGTCTTAAGTTTCCTGTGTGGTTACTAAAAACAAATAAGTAAATAAATAAATACTAAAAAGTGGACATCACCTTTAAAAAATACAAACTATAGAAATACATTTAAGAAGGAATAGAAAATCTGAATAGTCCTCTAACAAGTAAAGACATTGCATCAGTAATGAATAAGCTTCTCATAAAGATAGGTCAGGCCCAGATGGCTTCACTTGCAAAGTGTAGCAACATTAAATAATTAATATCAATCCTTCATACACTCTTCCAAAAAAAAGAGAAAATACTTCCCAACCCATCCTATAAGGCCATTATTATTTCTTGATACCAAAACCAATGACATCACAAGAAACAAGAAAAAAAAACTGTAGATCCATATTTTTTCAGAATATAGATATAAAAACTTCAATAAAATACTAGCAAACTGAATCCAGTAACAATTCCATATTTAGGCATATATCCAAAAGAAATAAAAACATACCTCCACACAGAAACTTTCAGACAAATGTTCATAGCACCATTACATTTGTAATAGCCAAAAAATGTAAACAACACAATTTTCTGACAACCGATTAATGGATAAGCAAATGTGACATATGAAAAATTATTCTGCAATAAAAAGGAATGAAATATTGATTCATGCTGCAACATGGATGAACCTTGAAAATATTATGCTAAGTGAAATAAATTAGTCACAAAGAACCATGTGTGTTATGATTCCATTTATATGAAATGTCCAGACAGGCAAATCTACAGAAACAGAAAATAGTTTAGTGTTTGTCAATGGCTGAAGGCAGGAGAGAAATAGGGGATGGCTGCTAATGCATACAGGGTGTTTTGGAGGTGGTGAAAATGTTCCGAAATTAGATAGTAGTAATAGTTATAGAACTTTGTGAATGTACTAAAAAATACTAAATTTTGCACTTTAAAAAGGTAAATGTTATGTTAGGTGAATTACAACTCAATAAGCCTATTATTTTAAAATATCCCATTTAAATAACAACAGAACACCAGAGCATCTTATGAAAACATAACAAAAATACACCATATCGTTATGTAAAATATTATGTAACTTTAATGAAGGAGATAAATGAAGAGACATATCCATTGATGGCTTTTCTTTAAAGAAAAGACGTCAACTCTTTCTGAATCAATCTACAAATTCAGTGCAACCCTAAAAAATAAACCATGTGGGATGTTGCATGAATACTAACTCTAAAATTAGTTCAGAAGTGTAAACTCATTATTTTAACAAGTATTTACTGAGTGCTTATACTATGTCAAGCATTATTAAAGTTGTTAAGAGTACAATAATTGAAATAATAAGCTTTCATGGAACTTATATTTAGTAATGCACTAAAATACGCAAGACTTTTAGAAAAAAATTACAATGAGTTTCTTGATCTAGCAGATATCAAGGTATATATAATCAATCAATATTCATTAAAGAAGCATAAAACTGGCACAAAAATAGCCAAAATAGATTTATACAACAGAATGTAACTCAAAAACAGATGTGTACACATGCACTAATTTGGCATATGAGAGAGAAAAGGAATATGATTAAATACACACTGCTTTGATAAGTGCAAACATGAATCTCTCTTTGAATAGATTTTTTTAAACGAACTTTTTGGCTCTGAACTCCAGTGTGCTTAGAACACGCAACTATAAAAAAAAAAAAAATCCATCCAGTTGTTTATCTCCCTGCTCGACATTAGCAGTCCAAAGAAAGGGTCTCAATTGATTATCAGCTGATGCTATGAAGCAAAACGTAGACTCTAGTTTGCTGGTTGGGGTCAAGGAACAAGAGAAAATCAGCAGGAAAACAAGTTTTGGAAAGCCCAGCTCTCACTCATATACTGAGCACTAATGGGTAAGAAATCCCCCTTAGAATCTCCTGACCCAAATCCCATTTCTTCCCCATCTTCCACTCAGGCATTCTTCTTTCTGATGCTTCTTTTAATGGGCCAAGAAATGCTCAAAGACAATAGAGGTCTGTGACCTTCTCATTAGTTTTGTTTGCTTACAACTCCCAAGAAGTGATGCTTCCTCATCCCCACTTCAAGTTTTTTGCATTTTGTTTTTCTTTTCTTTTTTTTTATTCTAAAACTGAGTGTGGTCAGTGTAAAGAGTGGGAGCATTAGTAAATACAGCTCATAGCAAGCAATACACTTAAACACTAGTCTAAGTGTGCTCAAAGAGTAGTGGGAAGGTCTCTTCCAGTGGGTCTATGAGATCAAACTGTTTTCATGATAATACTGATATTATTTACCTTTTTCATTCATTCTCTCATGAGACAGGAGTTTTCCAGAGGCTACATAATATGTGATATGGCAACAGATTGGATATAGAAGCGCACATAATAATCCAGCTGTCTTCTGTTAAACCAGACATTAAAGAGAATTGCAAAAATGTAAAGTAGTGCCACTCTTCTAAATATTTTGTTGTATTGGTTATTTTTCATAAAAATGTTATTTATGTTATCACATAATAGGTTCATTGTTATTTTCAAATATAAAATTATCCATTTTAATTTCTACTACAGTAAAATAACATGGACAAAAGTTCATAGGGTCCCCAATAATTTTTAAGAGTTGAAAGAGTTCCCATGATCAAAAAGTTGGTAGCCTTAAAGGTCACCAACCTACTAAGAGCCAGCCGTGGCAGAGTAGCATAAACAGGTAATAAAGCCCTCAATAGACATCGCTTGGAAAACTGAGTGAATAAAATGATTAATATACTAGACTGTGGAGAATAATAGTTTAAATTAGATAATGTGTATAAAATTTCTAGCAAAGCTCTTAATGCATAGACAATAATTAATGCATAAGTGCTTTCTTCTCTGACTTTGGAATAAGAACCACCAGGCTCAGGGAGAGAGGTGGAACAAGATGGCAGAATAGGAAGCTGCACCAATCATCCCCATAGCAAGGACACCAAGTTAACAACTACCTACACAGGAAAACAACACCAAAAATAAGGTGAGCACTCATAACACCTGGTTTTAACTTCATATTGCTGAAAAAAGCACTGAAGAGATAGAAAAACAGCCCTGAGTCACCTATGCCACCCCTCCCTAACCCTCGCAAGCATCTCTACGTGCTGGAGGAAGAACACAATTGTGAGGCATTGAACTCAGTGCTGTTCTGTTAGAGCAGAAGGGAAAACCAACAAACTCAGCTGACACCCATACACAGAGGGAGCATTTAAACTAGCCCTAGCCAGTAGGGAATTGCCATCCCAGTGGTCCGAACTATGAGTGCCTGCAAACCTCACCACCAAGGGCCAAAGTGCTCTCAGTCACTAAGTAAACTTGAAAGACAGTCTAGATCATAAGGACTGCAACACTTAAGTGAGTCCCAGGGCTAAACTAGGCCCAGAGATAGTGGACTTGTTGTGAGGGTGTTGGGCATGGAATAGACTGAGAGACTAGCTAAGGAAGCCAAAGGAGTGCTGGCATCATCCCTCCCCTAACCCAAGGCTGCACAGTTCATAGCTCCAAAAGACATTCCTTTCTTCCACTTAAGGAGAAGGGAGGAAAGAGTGAGGAGGACTTTGTCTCGCATCTTGGACACCAGCTCAGCCACGGCTGGTTAGGGCACCAGTCAGTCAGGAGGCCCCTGTTTCAGACCCTAGCCCCCAGCCAACATTTCTAGACACACCCTGGTCCAGAAGGGAACCTGTTGCCTTATCGAAAAGGACCCTGTCCTGCCAGCATCCATTGACTGCTAAATAAAGAGCCCTTGGGCCCTGAATAACCAGCAGTGATACCCACGTACTACATTGAGGGCCTTAGAGAGCCTCTGAGACTTGCTGGCTTGAGGTAAAACTCAGCATGTTACTAGCTGTGGTGGCTATGGGGCAAAACTCATTCTGCTTGAGAAAAGCAGAGGGAAAAGTAAAGGGGACTTTTTCTTGCACCTTAGGTAAGAACACTGCCACAAGGGGTAAAGCACCAAGTGGAATCTTGGGGGTCCTTGATTCCAGAACTGGACTTCTGGATGGCATTTCTGGACCTGCCCTGGGCCAGAGGGGAGCCCACTACCCTGAAGGGTGAGTCCCAGGCTAGACAACATTCACCACAAGCTAACTTAGGAGATCTTAGGCCTTAAAGGAATATTGATGGTAGTCTGGCAGTACTCCTCATGGCCATGTGGTGGTGGCTATGGGGGTGAGATTCTTCTGCCTTTGGTAAAAGAAAGGAAGAGTAGGAACAACTGTGTCTTGTGGTTTCAGTGCCAGCTCAGCTGCAATATAATAGAATACCAGATAGTCTCCTAAGATTTTTGACTCTAGTCCCTGACTCCTGGATGGCACTTCTGGACCCACCTGGGGCTTGAGGGACCTTGCCACCCTAAAGCAAAGGACACAGGCCTGGCTGTCTTTACTGCCTGGTGATTATAGAGCCCCAGGGCCTTGAGTGAACATAGACAGTAGCCAGGGACTGGCTACAGCAGGCCTTGGGCAAGCCCCAGCACTATGCTTGCTTCAAGTCTGTGCGGTCACAGTGATGGTGGCCACAGGAGTGCTTGTGTCACTACACCCCCAGCTGTAGGTGGCTTAGAAAATAGAAAGCGACTCTGTATGTTTGGGAGAAAGTAAGGGAAGAGAATAAGAATCTCTGCCTGGTAATACAGAGAATTCTGGTAATCTTACCCAAGACCATCAAGGCAATACCGTAGCAACAGTCTGCAAGAACTGCAGCATTATTGGGCTTAGGGTGACCCCTAAAGCAGAAACAGCTTAAATCACAACACCCAAGTCCTTTCAAATATCTGGAAAGCCTTTTCAAGAAGGATGGCTGCAAATAAGCCAAGACAGTGAAGATTACAATAAATACATTACTCTTTGATTCCCAGACACTGAAGAATATCTACTAGCATCAACCATCAACATTGTCCAGGAAAACATGACCTTACCAAATTAACTAAATAAGGCACTAGGGACCAATCCTGAAAAAACAGAGATATGTGACCTTTCAGAAAGGGAATTCAAAATAGACGTGTTAAGGAAACTCAAGGAAATTCAAGATAATACAGGGAAGGAATTCAGAATTCAATCAGATATATTTAACAAAGAGATTGAAATAATTTTAAGAAACCAAGCAGAAATTCCAGTGCTGAAAAATGTAATTGGTATACTGAGGAATGCATAAGAGTCCTTCAATAGCAGAATGGATCAAGAAGAAGAGAGAATTAGTGAGCTTGAAGAAAAGCTATTTGAAAATATACTGTCAGAGGAGACAAAAGAAAAAAGAATAAAAAACAATAAAGTATGCCTACAGAATCTAGAAAATAGTCTCAAAAAGGCTATTTTAGAGAATTATTATTGAGAAATGGTAAGAATTATTGGCCTTAAAGAGGAGGTAAAGAAAGAGGTAGGGGTAGAATGTTTATTCAAAAGGATTATAACAGAGAACTTCCCAAACCTAGAGAAAGATATCAATAGCAAGTGCAAGAGGGCCATAGAGCATGAAGCTGATTTAACCCAAAGACTACCTCGAGGCATTTAATAATCAAACTTCCAAAGATCAATAATAAAGAAAAGATACTAAAAGCAGTCAGAGAAAAAAACAAATAACATACAATGAAGCTTCAATACACCTGGCAGTGGACTTCTCAGTGGAAACATTACAGGCCAGGAGAGAATAACATGACATATTTTAAATGTTGAAGGAAAAAAACACTGTTAAGTCTAGAATAGTATATCCAGCAAAAATATCCTTGAAATATGAAGGTAAAATGAAGACTTTTCCAGACAAGCCAAAGCTGAGAGGTTTTATTAATACCAGATCTGTCCTATAAGAAATTCTGGCCAGGCGCGGTGGCTCATGCCTGTAATCCCAGCACTGTGGGAGGCTGAGGCGGGCAGATCACAAGGTCAGGAGATTGAGACCATCCTGGCTAACACGGTGAAACCCGTCTCTACTAAAAAATACAAAAAATTAGCCGGGCATCGTGGTGGGCACCTGTAGTCCCAGCTACTCAGGAGGCTGAGGCAGGAGAATGGTGTGAACCTGGGAGGTGGAGCTTGCAGTGAACAGAGATCACGCCACTGCACTCCAGCCTGGGCGATAGAGCGAGATTCTGTCTCAAAAAAAAAAAAAAGAAAAAAAAAAAGAAATGCTGAAGGGAGTATTTCAATCAGAAAGAAAAGAACATTAATGAGCAATAAATAATCACCGGAAAATAGAAAATTTACTGGTAATAGCAAGTAAACACAAAAACACAGAACATTATAACACTGTAACTGTTGTGTGTAAGTAAACTAATCTTATACTAAATAGAAGGACTAAATGATGAACCAATAGAAAATAATAACTACAACAACTTTTCAAGACATAATCAGTACAATAAGATATAAATAGAAACAACGAAAAGTTAAAAAGTGGGAGGACAAAGTTAAGGCAAGTTTTTGTTAGTTTTCTTTTTGCTTGTTTGTTTGTTTATGCAAATAGTGTTAAGTTGTTATCAAGTTAAAATAATGGATTATAAGATAGCATTTGTAAGCCTCATGTAACCTCAAACCAAAAAATATGCAATAGATACACAAAAAATAAAAAAGGAAGAAACTAAATTGTATCAACAGAGAAAATCATCTTTACTAAAGAAAGATAGTAATGAAAGAAAGAAGGAAGAGAAGATCACAAGACAACCTGGAAACAACAAAATGGCAAGAGTAAGTGTGCACATGTACCCTAAAACTTAAAGTATAATAATAATTTTAAAAAAAGAGTAAGTTCTTACTTATCAACAATAACATTGAGTGCGAATGGACTAAACTCTCCACTGAAAATACGTTGACTGGCTGAATGGATGAAAAAACAAGATCCATTGATCTTTGCCTACAAAAGCACTTCACCTATAGACACACATAGAACGAAAATAAAGGGATGGAAAAAGATATTCCATCCCAATGGAAAACTAAAAAGAGCAGGAGTCACTATACTTATATAAGATAAAATAAATTTCAAGATGAAAACTATAAGAAAAGACAAAGAGTGTCACTATATAATGATAAAGTGGTCAATTCAGCAAGGGGATATAACAATTTTAAATATAAATATTTTATAAAATTTAAATATATATTTATTATATAAAATTTAAATATAAATATAAAGTACCCAATATATAAAAGATATATAAAGAAAATACTATTAGAGCTAAAGAAAAACATAGGCCCCAATACAATAAGAGCTGGAGACTTCAGTACCCCACTTTCAGCATTGGACAGATCTTCCAGACAGAAAATCCATAAAGAAACCTCAGACTTATTCTGTACTATAGACCAAATAGACCTAATAGATATTTACAGAACATTTCATACAAGAGCTGCAGAATAAACATCCTTTTCCTCAGCACATGGATCATTCTGAAGGATAGACTGTATATTAGGTGACAAAACAAGTCTTAAAACATTCAAAACATTTAAATAATATCAAGCATCTTCTCTGGCCAAAAGGGGATGAAACTAGAAATGAATAATCAGAAATTTGGGAAGATATACAAATACATAAAAATTAAACAATATGTTCCTGAATGACCAGTGGGTCAATGAAATATTGAAAACTTCTTGAAACAAAGAATAATGGAACCACAACATACCAAAACCTATGGGATATAGCAAAAGCAGTACTAAGAGGGAAGTTTTTAACTATAAGTGCCTGCACCAAAAAAAAAAGAGAAAAAACTTCAAAAAACAATCTAACAATGCATCTTATAGAACTAGAAAAGCAAGAGCAAACCAAACCCCAAATTAGTAGAAGATAAATAATAAAGATTAGAGCATAAATAAATAAAATTAAAATTTACAAAACACAAAAGATCAATGAAATAAAAAGTTGGGGTTTTGAAAAGTTAAACAAAATTGACAAACCGTTAGCCAGACTAACAAAGAAAAAAATAGAGAAGATCTAAGTAAATAAAATCAGAAATGAAGAAGGTGGCATTACAACTGATACTGCAGAAATTCAAAGGATGATTAGTGGCTACTATGAGCAAGTATATGCCAATAAACTGGAAAACCTAGAAGAAATGAACAAATACTTAGGTACATACAACCTACCAAGATTGAACCAAGAAGAAATAAAAAACCTGAACAGATAAATAACAAGTAATGAGATTGAAGCCATAAAAGAAAGTCTCCAGGAAAGAAAACCCAGGACCTGATGGCTTCACTGCTGAATTCTACCAAACATTTAAAAAACTAATACCAATCATACTCAAATTATTCCAAAACATAGAAGAGGAAGGAATATGTCAAACTCATTCTACAAGGCCAGCATTATCCTGATACCAAAACCAGACAAAGACACATCAAAAAAAGAAAACTACAAGCCAATATTTTTTATGAATATTGATGCATAAATCCTCAACAAAATACTAGCAAACAGAATCCAACAATACATTGGAAAGATCATTTATCATGACCAAGTGGGATTTAATCCTGGGATGCAGGAATGGTTCAACATTTGCAAATCAATCGATGTGATACATTACATTAAAAGAATATAGGACAAAACCATATGATCATTTTAACTGATGCTTAAAAAAGCATTTGATAAAATCCAACATCCCTTAATGATAAAACCCCTAAAAATCAGGGGATAGAAGGAACATACTGAAACGAAATAAAAGCCATATATGACAGACCTACAGCTAGTACCATACTAAATGATACGAGCTGAATGGGGAAAAACTGAAAGCCTTTCCTGTAAGATCTGCAACACAACAAGAATGCCCACTTTCATCACTGTTATTCTGTATAGTACTAGAAGTCCTAGCTAGAGCAATCAGACGAGAGAAAGAAATAAAGGGCATCCAAATTGGAAAGGAAAAAGCCAAAGTATCCTTCTTTGCAGATGCTATGATCTTATATTTGGAGAAACCTAAAGACTTCACAAGACAACTATTAGAACTAATAAACAAATTCAGTAAACTTGCAGGATAAAAAATGAACATACAAAAATCAGTAGCATTTCTATATGCCAACAGTCAAAGATGTGAAAAACAATTTTTTTTTAAAAATCCCATTTACAATAGCCACACATAAAATGAATTATCTAGGAATGAACTTAACCAAAGAAGTGAAAGATCTCTATAATGAAAACTATAAAACACTCATGAAAGTAATTGAAGAGGACACCAAAAAAAGGAAAAAGATTCCATGTTTATGGGTGGAAGAATCAATATTGTTAAACTATTTATAGTACCCAAAGCTGTCTACAGATTCAATGCAATACCTATAAAAATACCAATGATATTCTCCACAGAAATAGAAAAACCAATCATAAAATTTATATGGAATCACAAAAGACTCAGAATAGCCAAAGCTAGCCTAAGCAAAAAGAACAAAACTGGAAGAATCACATTACCTGACTTCAAATTATACCACAGAGCTATAGTAACCAAAACAGCATACTAGTGTCGTAAAAACAAACACATAGATGAATTGAACAGAATAGAGAACCCACAAACAAATCCACACACCTACAATGAACTCATTTTAAACAAAGATACCAAGAACACAAACTAGGGGAAAAGACTGTCTCTTCAATAAATGGTGCTGGGAAAACTGGGTATACATATGCACAGGGATTAAACTAGACCCCTATCTCTCACCATGCACGAAAATCAAATCAAAATGGATTAAAGACTTAAATCTAGGACCTCAAACCATGAAACTGCTATAAGAAAACATTGGGGAAAATCTCTAGGACATTATTAACTTGGGCAAAAATTTCTTGAGCAATAACCCACAGGCACAGGCAACCAAATCAAAAGTGGACAAATGGGATCACATCAAGTTAAAAAGCTTCTTCATAGTAAAGTATACATTCGACAAAGTGAAGAGACAACCCACAGAATGGAAGACAATATTCTCAAATGATCCACGTGACAAGGGATTAATAAACAAAATGTATAAGGAGCACAAACAACTCTATATGAAAACAATCTAATAATCTGATCAAAAATAGGCAAAAGATTTGAATAGACATTTCTCAAAAGAAGACATACAAATAGCATGCAGGCATATGAAAATGTGCTCAACGTCATTGATCATCAGAGAAATGCAAATCAAAACTACAGTGAGATATCATCTCACCCCAGTTAAATGGTTTATATCCAAAAGACAAGACAATAGCAAATGCTGGCGTGGATGTGGAGAAAAGGGAACACTTGCACACAGCTGGTGTGAATGTAAATTAGCACAACCATTATAGAGAACTTTTTGGAGGTTCCTCAAAAAACTAATTGAGCTACCATATGATCCAGCAATCCAACTGCTGGATATATACACAAAAGAAAGGAAATCAGTATACAGAAGAGATTGTACTCCTATGTTTGTGGCAGCACTGTTTGCAATAGCTAAGATTTGGAAGCAACCTAAGTGTCCATCGATAGATGAATGGATAAAGAAAATGTGGTACATACACACAATGTAGTAATGTTCAGCCATAAAAAAAGAATGCAATCCAGTCGTTTGCAACAACATGAATGGAACTGGAGATCATTACGTTAAATGAAATAAGCCAGGCACAGGAAGACAAACATTGCATGTTCTCACTTACTTGTGGGATCTAAAAATCAAAACAATTGAACTCATGGGCATAGAGAGCGACCAGAGGCTGAAAAGTATAGCAGGGGGCTTGAGGGGGAGGTGGGGATTGTAAATGGGTATCAAAAAATATAGAAAAAATAAATAAGACCTACTATTTGATAGCAAAACAGGATGACTATAGTCAAAAATAACTGTACCTTTTGAAATAACTTGAATATTCTCTTGAAAAGGCCTGAGTTGGAGAAACTGGAGGTGTTTCATCCAGTAATAGAATTTAATGTCTTCCACCTTTTAGACAATCCAGGGATGAATATAGACTCCGGGAAAGGAACTAGGCACCTATTGTTTCCAGTATCCTTTTTCACACCCATCGTCAGAATTGCAGCATAGGATTCTGCAGGTTGTGCAGTGCGCGACAGTGCCACATTTGTAAATGATACAGGAGTATCATTTACAGCTCAAACATCATAGATTTGTGATAATTTATTGGGAGAGGGCAGTAAAATTATTATGGCAGTTTTCAACAGAAATGTCTAGAGAAGATGCTTTTTTCCCCTAAAATGGGTAGACACGCTTCATAGAACAGTGACAGCCTTGCCTGTACTATCCAATGAAGACCACAATTTTTCTCAAGAAGTTTCTGCTTCATGTTACTCCATTCATTACAAAGAGCAAGTGACAATGATAAGAGAACTAGATCCAAATCCTATCACTACAACTGTCTAGTTTCGTGTGCCTGGGCAGATAAATTCTATCTATATGTGCTTTAGTATTTTCAGGTCTAAGATAGGGAAGATAACGTAATTGTTTCCCAGCCTACTCTATAGGGTTCATTAAGGATCAGGTGAAATCCTATATGTGAAACTTCCTTGTAAACTATAAAGCGATGTACCAACATATAGAACTTTGTTTTCAGTGTGATAAAGGGTAATTCTCCGTTTTTGTACCCCATGATAATGGTGGTGCAAGACATGAGGCAGCGCTACAGAGGAGAAACAGCATATACTCATGGCTCACCATGGGCTCCATGGGGTGAGGGTGATGCCTACACCAGTGAAAGAGGAAGCAGTAAACTTATACCAAAGTTTGTGAACAAATAAAGACATGAGGAAAAAAGGTGGATCTAAGGGGGAAATTGTATAAGGAACAACTAAATTAACACTTTCCATTTTCACCTCTGAAGGTTCCCTAGCCTCAAAATAGAATAACATATCTGAAGCTTTTTACAAGGCATCCAACATGAATCTTCCATTTTTGTGTTATTTGGCAGGAGTAAGAACTGGTGAAACTCACAGGCCATTTTACCTGGTTTCATGGGAATATGACTGCTAACCTGAGAGAAGGCATGTCCTGTGATGACATTCCAGGAGCAGGCCCCATAGGAGGCTCCCTGGACTGTGGAGAATCACAATATTCCTGACTGCCAAAACTTTGGAGAAGTAAGCACATGAAGGGAGGCCATCACAATCTTGACACACTGGGCGTTGAAGAGTTTCTTCTTCATGGCTCTGCACAGAGCATCTTTGAGCTCCTTGCTCCTCAAGATCTACATGATAGAGTTCAGCAGGGGAGTGATAATGGTGCAGGTCACTGAGATGAGTCTGTTCTGCCCCAGGAAACTCTGGGACTTAAGCTTCAGGTAGACGATGGAAATATAGCCATAGTGGCTGATGACCACTATGAGATGGGAGGTGCAGGTGGTACAGGCCTTCTTCCTACCCTCAGTTGAAGCAATCTTAAGGATGGTGCAGATGATGAGGTCATAGGAGATAAAGATCAGGGCCATATGTAGGACAAGGACACAGACACTGACAACAAAGTTGATTATCTCATTAACAGTGGTGTCTGTGCAGGCCAGCTTCAGCAGGGGTCTCACATCACAGAAGAAGTGGGAGATGACAAAGTCATCACAAAAGGGCAGACCAAACATAGATGTTACTTGGACAATGGCCATGCCCAGGCCAATCCTCAGTGACCCAGATCCCAGCCAGACACAAGCCCTCTTACCTATGAATACCGTAAGGGGTTGCAGAAGGCCACATAGCAATCATATCTCATGGCTATGAGAAGAAAGCAGTTGTTGATGCCAAAAGTCACATAGAAGAGCTGAGTGACACAGCCTTGCATGACAATAAGCTAGTGAGGATTCAAAAGGCGAGAAAGCATATGGGGAATAATGGCCACCATGTAGCAGGTCTCAGAGATAGACAGCAATGCTCAGGAAGAAGTACATGGGGGTGTGGAGGTGAATGTCCAGGTGAATAATGGTCACAATAATCACATTACCAGAGAGAGTCAGCAGGTACAAAGTTAGAAAGACAACAAAGAAGACAAGTCTGCGCTGTCATCTGAAGCTGGAGAAACCTTCAAAGAAGAGCTCAGTCACAGCAGTGGACTTTGACCTTGGCACTGAAGAATGTCTAAATCTGAAGGAAATGGACAAAGGAAAGACAGAAGTGAGGCTCCAACTATGTTACGGATTACACAGTTGTCTGAGCAGCATCAGTTTTTTGGATTCCTTAGATAATGTTCCAGGCACAGGGGTTATCTTTGTTCCTCCACTGATCAAGAGCTCAGCACTCTTGGGAATAAACTAAGAAACGTCTCATGACCTACTGGATTAACGGCAGAGATCAAAGGGAAGGAAATTTCAACATAATGTGAACAACAAAATTACGAAAACAGCTACCCTACTTGACCATTAAAAAGGTGAGTCCAGGTCAGAGAGGAAGAAAATGTTGAATGGGCCAGGCACTTCAGCTTCCTCTATACTTACCCTTAATCTGAGCCTTTGATGACATAATGAGGAGGCAGAGATAGTGAAGGTTGATAAATATCTGGGGTTAATCCATTCGTTTCCATCAGTATGAATTGCCAGCAAAGACTGCCCTGGGAGGATCTCAGATCAAGCATTCTTCCCAAATATCTGGAGTCCTGGGCATTACTTTCCTTAGCTCTGCTGCTTTAGACGACTAGTGCAAGGCCAGGCTGTGGGCGAGCCACTCAAACTACAATAGTGGCCATGTTTTCGGAAATAGAGGTCAATGTTTTAGTCTTTTTTTCCAGTTGTTACCATAACAAACATTTCTGCAATAGAAAACTTTGTCAGGATGTCATTTCACACATAAGTGAATAACAGGTAGTGAAAAAATGCAGAGTCAAAAGTTATGAGCATCTTCAACTTGGATAGAGTGCCATGTTTTTCTCTATAAAATTTTTGCCAAGTGATCTCTCACAAAGAATGTATCAAAATGCAATTTTCCATTGTTATGGCTCAAAGAAGAAATAGAGTGTAATGGGAAGCAGTATGTACTCTGAAGCCACACTGCCCAGAATTTAATTTTGGTTCCACCCGGTCATAACTATGTAACTGTGGACAAGTTATTTAACTTGTCTGTGTCTCAATTGCTTTATCTCCAAAATGAGCTTAATGATAGCACCTTCTTTACAGAGTCATTGTGAGGATTAAATCCATTAATATCTCAAAGTGCTTAGAAAAGTGTCTGGCACCTAGTGAATGCTATATGGTACTCTAAGTGTACATAAAATCTGAAACATTCCATCAGCAGAGATATTAAAGGAGGTGTGTTTAACCAGGAAGAATTCCAATGATGATTTTAGAAAGAATTGGAAGCCAAAGACAGAGGACAGTAATTACAGAAACTGTGCATGAATACAATCAATTTTATAACCTATTCAATGTGGTTATGCAGTTAATTCTTATATTTTTCTATGAAATCAGTGATAAAATTCACAACTGATCTTAAAGGGAGAAGAATTCCAAAGAAGAGTATTACTTAATTTATTTATTCATCAAATATTCCTTATTCCCCTACTATGTGTCAAGGTCTATGAATTCAATGGCTAGTACATTTTAGTTTCTTGTTAATTATTTACTGAGTGAATAAAGCATGGTAAAGAGTCCCTGATGTTAAATAACTCACAACATCAATAGAAAAGAAAGGTAAATGGGAGTAACAATGTAGAGAGTAAGGGGTGTTATGATAGAGCTTAGTGTAGGATGATATGGAAACGTGAAGAAGGGTTCCTAACTCAGTCTTAGGGTCAAAGAATACTATAAAGGAGGTATTGTCCAAGATAGTAAAGGAAAAGTGAATAAGGCTTATGTTGCAGGCAGCATCAAGTATGAGGGCCCAGCATTTCTAAGATCCAGATGAAGCAGCATGAGAATCTCTGTAGCTCAGTGGTTACATATGGAGGGCCCAGAAACAGAATAGCAAAGACTTGGAACCAACCCAAATGTCCAACAATGATAGACTGGATTAAGAAAATGTGGCACATATACACCATGGAATACTATGCAACCATAAAAAATGATGAGTTCATGTCCTTTGTAGGGACACGGATGAAATGGGAAATCATCATTCTCAGTAAACTATCGCAAGAACAAAAAACCAAACACCGCATATTCTCACTCATAGGTGGGAATTGAACAATGAGAACACATGGACGCAGGAAGGGGAACATCACACTCTGGGGACTGTTGTGGGGTGGGGGGAGGGGGGAGGGATAGCATTAGGAGATATACCTAATGCTAGGTGACGAGTTAGTGGGTGCAGCACACCAGCAAGTCACAGGTATACACATGTAACTAACCTGCACATTGTGCACATGTACCCTAAAACTTAAAGTATAATAAAAAAAAAAAAAAGAGAGAAGGCCTGACGATAAATTCTCATTCCACCTGGGCAAATTCTGAACCTGTCTGTAACACAAGTTCCTCATCTATAAAATGGGTAATGTTAGTACTTAACTCATAAGAATATTGTGAGGCTCAAATGAGTCAATACATAAATCATTGAGCAAGGTGACTGACAAATAGTAACATCCCGAAAAATTTTGGCCATAATTATTATTATCATGATTAGAGAAGATTATTATGTCATGTTTAGGGAATAAAAGAGTGGTTCTGAATGGATCTAGGACTTTGTGCTTCATAGCAACATTAAAGAGGCTGAGTCCTTGGGAACTGCTATAAGGAAGAAAGAGAAACCAAGCTATGACCCTGGGATTGAAAAGCACCATGGTGTGTGGGATTTTCCAAAACACAAATGATGAATTTGATATGTCCATCATATACTTCCTAGTACTGTGTGAGCTGAATGAGCCTATATTGCTCTGTGCACTCCATTCATAACTGTATTTAAATGAATCACATCCCTTCTCTGCTTCTTTTACTGCAGACTTCAGAGTCTCTTCTTATCAGATAACTTGCACACTGGAGATCTTGAGACTCTCACCAGGGCATTTCCGCAGCTATTCTCTGAATGTTCTGCAGTAGTATGAATGAGAAATTTACCTGGGCTGCATGAAGCTGACCAAGGATTTGCATAAGGATTCTTTTCTTTTGACTGCTCACCGATTAAACCCATCTCCGCTTTGTTTTTAACTTTTTAGGCCTGTATACTTAGGAATAGCCCATTGTGACATCAAATTCCACTTTCTTTTTAATTAGTAAGTCAGAACATTGTGCTTTAAGCATACTCCATACTCTCCTTTTCTAATACATTATTTTGCAGTTTCTCACTGAGACTTACCTGCCTCTTCCAACCAGCTGCAAAGAGATTTTGGTCATTCATTTCCATTGATTTTATATCTTCACAAACTTTGAGGAGTCTACCTATACATTTCTATCAAGATAATTAACCACTTAACTTTACATGTATTATCTATCTCTAATCTATCCATAACGATAAAGTCTCTCCATTATTTTAATGGCTCAAATGTTGAAGACAGCTTTTCCAATTTTTAAAAAATTATATTGAATAGGAGTGGTGAGAGAGGGCATCCCTGTCTTGTGCCAGTTTTCAAAGGGAATGCTTCCAGTTTTTGCCCATTCAGTATGACATTGGCTGTGGGTTTGTCATAGATAGCTCTTATTATTTTGAGATACGTCCCATCAATACCTAATTTATTGAGAGTTTTTAGCATGAAGGGTTGTTGAATTTTGTCAAAGGCCTTTTCTGCATCTATTGAGATAATCATATGGTTTTTGTCTTTGGTTCTGTTTATATGCTGGATTACATTTATTGATTTGTGTATATTGAACCAGCCTTGCATCCCAGGGATGAAGCCCACTTGATCATGGTGGATAAGCTTTTTGATGTGTTGCTGGATTCATTTTGCCAGTATTTTATTGAGGATTTCTGCATCAATGTTCATCAAGGATATTGGTCTAAAATTCTCTTTTTTGGTTGTGTCCCTGCCCGGCTTTGGTATCAGGATGATGCTGGCCTCATAAAATGAGTTAGGGAGGACTCCCTCTTTTTCTGTTAATTGCAATAGTTTCAGAAGGAATGGTACCAGTTCCTCCTTGTACCTCTGGTAGAATTCGACTGTGAATCCATCTGGTCCTGGACTCTTTTTGGTTGGTAAGCTATTGATTATTGCCACAATTTCAGGTCCTGTTATTGGTCTATTCAGAGATTCAACTTCTTCCTGGTTTAGTCTTGGGAGGGTGTATGTGTCAAGGAATTTATCCATTCCTTCTAGATTTTCTAGTTTATTTTCGTAGAGGTGTTTGTAGTATTCTCTGATGGTAGTTTGTATTTCTGTGGGATAGGTGGTGATATCCCCTTGATCTTTTTTTATTGCATCTATTTGATTCTTCTCTCTTTTCTTCTTTATTAGTCTTGCTAGCGGTCTATCAATTTTGTTGATCCTTTCAAAAAACCAGCTCCTGGATTCATTAACTTTTTGAAGGGTTTTTTGTGTCTCTATTTCCTTCAATTCTGCTCTGATTTTAGTTATTTCTTGCCTTCTGCTAGCTTTTGAATGTGTTTGCTCTTGCTTTTCTAGTTCTTTTAATTGTGATGTTAGGGTGTCAATTTTGGATCTTTCCTGCTTTCTCTTGTGGGCATGTAGTGCTATAAATTTCCCTCTACACACTGCTTTGAATGCATCCCAGAGATTCTGGTATGTTGTGTCTTTGTTCTCATTGGTTTCAAAGAACATCTTTATTTCTGCCTTCATTTTGTTATGTACCCAGTAGTCATTCAGGAGCAGGTTGTTCAGTTCCCATGTAGTTGAGCGGTTTTGAGTGAGTTTCTTAATCCTGAGTTGTAGTTTGATTGCACTGTGGTCTGAGAGACAGTTTGTTATAATTTCTGTTCTTTTACATTTGCTGAGGAGAGCTTTACTTCCAACTATGTGGTCAATTTTGGAATATGTGTGGTGTGGTGCTGAAAAAAATGTATATTCTGTTGATTTGGGGAGGAGAGTTCTGTAGATGTCTATTAGGTTCACTTGGTGCAGAGCTGAGCTCAATTCCTGGGTATCCTTGTTAACTTTCTGTCTCGTTGATCTGTCTAATGTTGACAGTGGGGTGTTAAAGTCTCCCATTATTATTGTGTGGGAGTCTAAGTCTCTTTGTAGGTCTCTAAGGACTTGCTTTATGAATCTGGGTGCTCCTGTATTGGGTGCATATATATTTAGGATAGTTAGCTCTTCTTGTTGAATTGATCCCTTTACCATTATGCAGTGGCCTTCTTTGTCTCTTTTGATCTTTGTTGGTTTAAAGTCTGTTTTATCAGAGACTAGGATTGCAACCCCTGCCTTTTTTTGTTTTCCATTTGCTTGGTAGATCTTCCTCCATCCTTTTATTTTGAGCCTATGTGTGTCTGCACGTGAGATGGGTTTCCTGAACACAGCACACTGATGAGTCTTGACTCTTTATCCAATTTGCCAGTCTGTGTCTTTTAATTGGAGCATTTAGTCCATTTACATTTAAAGTTAATATTGTTATGTGTGAATTTGATCCTGTCATTGTGATGTTAGCTGGTTATTTTGCTCATTAGTTGATGCAGTTTCTTCCTAGCCTCGATGGTCTTTACATTCAACATAGTGTTGGAAGTTCTGGCCAGGGCAGTTAGGCAGGAGAAGGAAATAAAGGGTATTGAATTAGGAAAAGAGGAAGTCAAATTGTCCCTGTTTGCAGATGACGTGATTGTATATCTAGAAAACCCCATTGTCTCAGCCCAAAATCTCCTTAAGCTGATAAGCAACTTCAGCAAAGTCTCAGGATACAAAATCAGTGTACAAAAATCACAAGCATTCTTATACACCAATAACAGACAAACAGAGCTAAATCATGAGTGAACTCCCATTCACAATTGCTTCAAAGAGAATAAAATACTAGGAATCCAACTTACAAGGGATGTGAAGGACCTCTTCAAGGAGAACTACAAACCACTGCTCAAGGAAATCAAAGAGGATACAAAGAAATGGAAGAACATTCCATGCTCATGGGTAGGAAGAATCAATATTGTGAAAATGGCCATACTGCCCAAGATAATTTACAGATTCAATGCCATCCCCATCAAGCTACCAATGACTTTCTTCACAGAATTGGAAAAAACTACTTTAAAGTTCATATGGAACCAAAAAAGAGCCCCCATTGCCAAGTCGATCCTAAGCCAAAAGAACAAAGCTGGAGGCATCACACTACCTGACTTCAAACTATACTACAAGGCTACAGTAACCAAAACAGCATGGTACTGGTACCAAAACAGATATAGATCAATGGAACAGAACAGAGCCCTCACAAATAACGCCACATATCTACAACTATCTGATCTTTGACAAACCTGAGAAAAACAAGCAATGGGGAAAGGATTCCCTATTTAATAAATGGTGCTGGGAGAACTGGCTAGCCATATGTAGAAAGCTGAAACTGGATCCCTTCCTTACACCTTATACAAAAATCAATTCAAGATGGATTAAAGACTTAATTGTTAGACCTAAAACCATAAAAACCCTAGAAGAAAACCTAGGCGTTATCATTCAAGACATAGGCATTGGCAAGGACTTCATGTCTAAAACACCAAAAGCAATGGCAACCAAAGCCAAAATTGACAAATGGGATCTAATTAAACTAAAGAGCTTCTGCACAGCAAAAGAAACTACCATCAGAGTGAACAGGCGACCTACAAAATGGGAGAAAATTTTTGCAACTTACTCATCTGACAAAGGGCTAATATCCAGAATCTATAATGAACTCAAACAAATTTACAGGGAAAAACCAAACAACCCCATCAAAAAGTGGGCAAAGGACATGAACAGACACTTCTCAAAAGAAGACATTTATGCAGCCAAAAAAAAAAAAACACATGAAAAAATGCTCACCATCACTGGCCATCAGAGAAATGCAAATCAAAACCACAATGAGATACCATCTCACACCTGTTAGAATGGCAATCATTAAAAAGTCAGGAAACAACAGGTGCTGGAGAGGATGTGGAGAAATAGGAACACTTTTACACTGTTGGTGGGACTGTAAACTAGTTCAACCATTGTGGTAGTCAGTGTGGCGATTCCTCAGGGATCTAGAACTAGAAATATCATTTGACCCAGCCATCCCATTACTGGGTATATACCCAAAGGACTATAAATCATGCTGCTATAAAGACACATGCACACGTATGTTTATTGTGGCACTATTCACAATAGCAGAGACTTGGAACCAACCCAAATGTCCAACAATGATAGACTGGATTAAGAAAATGTGGCACATATACACCATGGAATACTATGCAACCATAAAAAATGATGAGTTCATGTCCTTTGTAGGGACATGGATGAAATGGGAAATCATCATTCTCAGTAAACTATCACAAGAACAAAAAACCAAACACTGCATGTTCTCACTCATAGGTGGGAATTGAACAATGAGAACACCTGGACACAGGAAGGGGAACATCACACTCTGGGGACTGTTGTGGGGTGGGGGAGAGGGGGGAGGGATAGCATTAGGAGATATACCCAATGCTAAATGATGAGTTAATGGGTGCAGCACACCAGCATGGCACATGTACACATATGTAACTAACCTGCACATTGTGCACATGTACCCTAAAACTTAAAGTATAATAATAATAAAATAAAATAAAAAAGTAAATAAATAAAAATAAAAAATTATATTGCTTGTTTTTATCAATCTTTCTGAAATGTATGTATAGTTCACACTTACGTCAACGGGTTTTTCAGGTTTTTAAATTGGCATATAATATTTTACATATTTATGGGGTACATGTGAGTATTTGTTACATGCAGTGAATGTATAATGATCAAATCAGCATATTTAGGGTATCTATCACCTTCAGTATTTATCATTTCTATGTGTTGGAAACATTTCAAGTCCTCTCTTCTAGCTACTTTGAAATTTACAATACGTTGATACTAGCTGCAGTCACCCTAACCTGCTGTGGACCATGAGAATTTATAACTTCTAACTGTATGTTCATACCCATTGACCAACCTCTCTTCATCACCACCCTCCTACCCACACACAGTTCCTAGGCTTTCGTATCTACCGTTCTGTTCTCTACCTCGATGAAATCAACTTTTGTAGCTCCCGCATATGAGAGAGGACATGTAAAATTTTTCTTTTTGTGTCTGGCTTATTTCACTTAATGACCTCCAGTTCCATCCATGTTGTTTCAAATGATGGGATTTCATTCTTTTTATGGTCAAACAGTATTCCATTGTGTTTATATAACACATTTACTTTGTACATTTGTCAGTTGATGGCCACTTAGGTGAATTCCATATCTTAGCTATTTTGAAGAGTGTTGCAATAAACATGAAAGTGTAGATATCTCTTCAATATACTGATTTCCTTTCTTTTGAACATATACCCAACAGCAGAATTGCTGGATCATATGGTAGCTCTATTTTTAGCTTTTTAGAAATGTCATACTGTTTTCTACAGCAACTGTGCTAATTTACATTCCCACCAATATTGTATAAGAGTTCCCTTTTCTTGGCATCTTCTGTTATTTATTAATTTTAGTAATAGCCATTCTAACTAGGGTAAGATTATACATCTCATTGTGGTTTTGATTTGAATTTCCCTGATGATTAGCGATATTAAGCATTTTTTCATGTATGGTTGGTCATTTGTATATCTTCTTTTGAAAAATGTCTATTCTTGTCCTTTGCCCACTTTTTAATTGGATTTTTATTTTTACTGTTGAGGTGAGTTCCTTGTATATTCTGGATATTAGTCCCTTGTGGCATGAATAGTTTGCATATATATAGTCCCATTCAATGTGTTGTTTCTCAACTTTTGATTGTTTTCTTTGCTGTGAAGAAGCTATTTAATTTAATAGAGTTCAATTTATCTGTTTGTTTTTATCTATGCTTTTGCGATCTTCACTATACATAAATCTTTGCCTGCATCAGTATTCTGAAGTGTTTTCCCTACGTTTTCTTCTAGTTATTTCATAGTTTTGGGTCTTACATTCAAGTCTTTGATCCATCTTGAGTTGATTTTTTTATATGGTGAGAGATAGAAGCCCACTTTTATTCTTCTTCATATGGACATCCAATTTTCCCAGTACCACTTATTGAAGAAGGTATCCTTTTCCCAATGCATGTTCTTAGTGCCTTTGTCTAAAATCAGTTGACTGTGAATAAATGAATGTATTTCTGAATTCTCTATTCTGTTTCACTGGCCTGTGTGTCTGTTTTTATACTAATACCATGCTATTTTGATTATGACAGCCTTGTAACACATTTTCAAGTCAGGTCAGGTGATGCCTTGAGCTTTGTTGTTTGTGCTTAAGATTGCTTTGGCTATTCAAGCTCTTTTTTGGTTCCACACAAATTTTTGGATTGGATCTATAGATCACTTTGGGCAATATGGTAATTTTAATGATATGAATATGGTAATTAATTTTAAACGATATGACTAATATTCACTTTTAGTAATATGTTAATGATATAATTATTTTAAGAACATGAAAATATTAATGTGATTATTTATTTAATGATAATTGTTTAATTTATGAACATGAGACATCTTTTCATTTGTTGTGTCCTCTTAAATTTCTTTCATCAATGTTTTATAGTTTTTCTTGCAAAGCTCTTTCACCTCCTTTGTTAAATTTATTCCTAGTTTTTTTTTTCAGTTATTGTAAATGGGATTGCCTTCTTTATTAAAGAAATAAAGAATTCACTAGGTCATTATTCATGTATAAAAATGCCATTGATTTTTGTGTGTTGATTTTGTATCTTACAACTTTACTAAATTTATTTATAGATTTAAGAGGTTTTTTTTGGTGGAGTCTTTAGGTTTTTCTAGATGTAAGATTATATCATCAGCAAAGAGGGACAATTTGACTTATTCTTATCCAATTTGAGTATCTTAGTTTTCTTTTGTTTGATTGTCTGGCTACGACTTCTATTACTACATCAAATAAGAATGGTGAAAGGGAGAATCCTTGTCTTGTTCCAGTTCTTAGATAAAAGGCTTTCAGGTTTTCCCCATTCAGTACAATGTTAGCTGTGGGTTTGTCATAAGTGGCCTATATTATGTTCAGGTATGATCTTTCTTTGCCTAGTTTCTTGAGACTTTTTTATCATGGGGGAATATTGCAAAATAATTTTTATTCATCTATTGAGATGATCATATTGTTTTTGTCCTATTATTTTTTTTTGATATGCTGTTGGTTTTGGTTTGCCAGTATTTTGTTTAGAATTTTTGTATCTGTGTTCATCAGGAGCATTTTACTGTAGTTTTCTTTTTTTTTGCATCCTTGTCTGGTTTTAGTATTAGGGTAATGCTGCCTCATACAATGAGTTAGAGAAAATTTTCTCCTTTAATTTTTTTGAAATAATTTGAGGAAATTGATGTTAGTTCTTTTTTGAAAGTTTGGTGGTATTTTTCAGTGAAGCCATCCAGTTCTGGGATTTTCTTTGTTAGGAGGCCTGTTATTATTGATCCAATCTCATTACTCATTATAAGTGTGTTCAAGTTTTTTATTTCTTCCTGATTCAAGTCTTGGTAGGTGATATGAGTCTAGAAATGTATTCATTTCCTCTAGGTTTCCTATTTGTTAGTGTGTATTGCTCATAATAGTCTCCAATAATCTTTTCTAATTCTGTGGTATCAGTTGTAATGTCTCCTTTTTCATTTCTGATTTTATTTATTTGGGTCTTCTCTCTTTTTCTCTTGGTTATTCTGTCTAGCAGTTTATTGATTTTGTTTATCTATTAAAAACATGTCATTTCATTGATTTTTTGTTTTTTAAGTCTCTTTCATTTAGTTCTGCTTTGATCTTTATTATTTCTTCTACTAATTTAGAATTTGTTTTGTTCTTGTTTTTCTAGTTCATTGAAGTAAATCATTAGATTGTTTATTTAAAATCTACTTTTTTCTATACGTGTTTATTTCTATAAAATTCCCTCTTAGCACTGCTTTTGCTGTCTCCACAAGTCTTGGTATGTTGTGTTTCCATTTTATTTGTTTCAATAAATTTTATTTCCTCCATAATTCCTTTCTTGATCAAATGGCCTTTGAGGAGTGATATGGTTTGACTCTGACCACACCCAAATCTCATCTTAAATTGTAGTTCCCATAATTCCCACACATCATGGGAGAAATATGGTGGGAGGTAATTGAATCATGGGAGCAGGTCTTTCCCATAGTGTTCTCATAATAGTGAATAAGTATCACGAGATCTGATGTTTTTAAAAGTGGAAGTTGTCCTGCACAAGTTTTCTCTCTTGTCTGCCATCATGTAAGACATGCCTTTCACTTTCTGCCTCCTCAGCCATGTGGAACTATGAGTCCACTAAACTTCTTTTTCTTTATAATTAACCAGTCTCAGGCAGTCTTTATTAGCAGTGCAAGAAAAGACTAACAGTAAATAGGTACCAGGAGTAGGGTGCTGCTGTATAGATACCTAAAAATGTAAAAGCAACTTTGGAACTGGGTAACAGGCAGAGGTTGGAACAGTTTGGAGGGCTCAGAAGAAGACAGGAAAATGTGGGAAAGTTTGGAACTACCTAGAAACGTATTGACTGGCTTTTACCAAAATTCTTATAATGATACGGACAATGAAATCCAGGCTGTGGTGGTCTCAGATAGAGATGAGAATCCTGTTGGGAACTGGAGTAAAGGTGATTCTTGTTATATTTTAGCAAAGAGACTTGCATCATTATGCCCCTGCCCCAGAGATTTGTGGAACTTTGAACTTGAGGGAGATGATTTAGGGTATCTGGTGGAAGAAATTTCTAAGCAGCAAAGCATTCAAGAGGTGACTTTGGTGCTGTTAAAAGCATTTAGCTTTCAAAGGGAAGCAACATAAAAGTTCAGAAAATTTGCAGCCTGACAATGCAATAGAAAAGAAACTTCCATTTTCTGAGGAGAAATTCAAGCCAGCTGGAGAAGTTTTCATAAGTAACAAGGAGCCAAATGTTAATTGCCAAGACAATGGGGAAGATGTCTCCAGGACATGTTAGAGACCTTTGCAGCAGCCCCTCCCACCACAGGCCAGGAGGCTTAGGAGGAAAAAGGGGTTTCCTGGGCCAGCTCCAGGGCCCCCTGTTATGCACAGTCTATTGGTGCTCTAAGTCCCAGCCACCCTAGCCATGGTTAAAAGGGACCAAGGTACAGCTCAGGTCATAGCTTCAGATGGTGCAATCCCCATACCTTGGCAGCTGCCATGTGGTGTCACGCCTGCAGATGAACAGAAGTCAAGAATCGAGGCTTGGGAACCTCTGCCTAGATTTCACAGGATGTACGGAAACACCTGGATATCCAGGCAGAAGTTTGCTGTAGGGGTGGGGCCTTCACAGAGAACCTCTGCTTGGGCAGTGTGGAAGGAAAATGTGTGGTTGAAGCCCCCACACAAAGTCCTCACTGGGACACTGGCTAGTGGAGCTATGAGAAGAGGGACACTGTCCTCCAGACCTCAGAATGGTAGATCTCCCAACAGCTTACACTGAGCACCTGGAAAAGCCACAGACCTTCAACACCAGCACGTGAAAGCAGCTAGAAGGGAGGTTGTACCTTGCAAAGCCACAGGGGTGGAGCTGCCCAAGATCATGGGAACCCACCTCTTGCATCAGTGTGACCTGGATGTGAGACATTGAGTCAAAGGAGATCATTTTGGAGCTTTAAGATTTGACTTCCCCATGGGATTTCAGACTTGCATGGGGCCTGTAGCCCCTTCATTTTGGCCAATTTCTCCTATTTAGAATGAGTGTATTTACCCAATGCTTGCAACCCCATTGTACCTAGGAAGTAACTAACTTGCTTTTGATTATACAGGCTCACAGGCCAAAGGGACTTGGCTTGTCTCAGATGAGATTTTAAGCTGTGGACTTTTGAGTTAATGCTGAAATGAGTTAAGACTTTGTGGAGCTGTTGGGAAGGCATGATTGGTTTTGAAATGTGAGAACATGAGATTTGGGAGGATCCAGGGGCAGAATGATATGGTTTTACTCTGACCCCACCCAAATCTTAGCTTAAATTATAGCTCCCATAATTCCCATGTGTCATGGGAGAAACCCAGTGGGAGGTAATTGAATCATGGGGGTGGGTCTTCCCCATGCTGTTCTTGTGATAGTGAATAAGTCTCATGAGATCTGATGGTTTTATAAATGGGAGTTTGCCTGCACAAGTCTTCTTTCTTGCTTGCTGCCATGTAAGACATGTCTTTCATTTTCTGCCATGATTGTGAGGCCTCCCCAGCCACATGGAACTGTGAGTCCATTAAACCTCTTTTTCTTTATAAATTACCCAGTCTCAGGTATGCCTTTATTAGCAGTGTGAGAACAGACTAACACAAGGAGCATGTTGCTTAAATTACATGTATTTGTACAGTTTCCAAAGTTCCTCTTGATTTCTAGTTTTATTCCACTGTAGTCTCAGAAGACATTTGATATGATTTCAATATTATTCAATTTGTTGAGACTTGTTTTGTGTCCTAACATATGATCTGTTTTGGAGAATGTCTGATGAATGGAATGTGTATTCTGTAGTTGTTGGATGAAATGCTTTGTAAATGCCTTTTAGGTTCATTTGGTTAAATATGCAACTTAAATTCATTTTTTATTTTTACTTTTCCTTCTGGATGATCTATCTAATGATGAAAGTAGAGTGTTGAAGTCTCCAACTACTATTGTTTTGGAGTCTCTCTCTCTCTTTAGATGTAATAATATTTTTTGTGTATGGATACTCTGATGTTGGGTGCATATATGTTTATAATTTTTATATCCCATTGCTGAATTTCTCTGTTGTTATTATATAATGACCTTATTTGTCTCTTTTTACTCTTTTTGACTTAAAGTCTGTTTTATCTGATACAAGTATAGTTTTTTCCTGCTCACTTCGGTTTCCATTTGCCATAGAGTATATTTTTCTATTCCCTTACTTTCAGTCTACATGCTTCTTTCCTGGTAAGATAATTTTCGTAGGCAGCATATCATTGGGTCATATTGTTTATTCTACTCAGCTAGTCTATATCTTTTAAGTGGGAAGTTCAATGTATTTACATTTAAGTTTATTATGGATAGATGAGGGCATATTCCTGTAATTTTATTAATTGATTTCTGGTTGTTTTGTATATTCTTTGTTTCTTTCTTTCTCTCTTATTGTTTATTATTGTGGTTTGCTGGAATTTTGTAGTGGTAACATTTGAATATTTTCTCTTCCTTGTTTGTTTGCTAAATCAGTGGTTTTTACATTTTCATGTATTTTAGTGATAGTAATCTTTCTTTTGCTACCAGGCATAGGACTCCCATAGGACTCCCTTAAGCATTTCTTGTGGGATCAGTCTAAAGGTGATAAATTTGCTTATTTGGAGAGGACTCTCTTTCTCCTTTATATATGAAGGATAACTTTGTTAGGCATAAAATCCTTGGTTAGTAGGTTTTTTTTTTCAGCACTTTGAATACATCATACTATTATCTCATGGTCTGTATGGTTTCTGATGAGAAATAGTGCTGTTAGTCTGATCAAAGTTCCTTTATAAGTGACTAGATGCTTTTCTCTTGCTGTTCTTAGAATTTTGTCTTTTTTCTCTGACTTTTGACATTTTGAGTATAACATGCCATGGAGACCTTCTTAAATTGTATCTATTTGTGAATCTTTGAGACTCCTATATCTTGATGTTCCCAAATATCTTGCTAGACTTGGGAAGTTTTTAATCTATTATTTCATTAAATAGGTTTCTAAACCTTTTGTTTTCTTCTTGTCTTCTGAGATACCACAAATTTGAGTACTTGGTCACTTTCTGGTTCCCCATATGTCAGATAGGCTTTGCAATTCTTTTTTATTCTTTTAAAAAATTTTTGCCTGAGTTATTTCAAAAGGCCCATTTTTAAGTTTTGAGATTTTTTTGTCTGCTTGATCTAGTCTATTGCTGAAGATTTCAAATGTATTTTGTATTTTATTTAATGAATTCTTCAATTTTAGAATTTCTGTTAGGTTCTTTTTTATGTTATCTATGACTTCAGTAATTTTAAAATTCATATCCTGATTTTTTTCTGATTTTTTATATTGTTTTCAGTAATCTCTTTTATCTCACTGAGATTCTTGAGTATCAGTATTTTAAATTCTTTTTTGGGGATTTGGCAAATTTCTTTTTGATTTGGATCTCTTGCTGGAGAATTTTTATGTTCCTTCAAAGGTGTTGTATTAATTTCATGTTTCCTGTGTTCTTCCATTGATATCTGCACATCTGGTGCAATAGTTGCTTTTTCCAATTTTTTGAATTTGTTCTCATGGGGGTGGAATTTTTCCTGAAGATATATCTATGGCATTGGTTGGTTAGGGCACTGTGGCTTGGATCGTGGGTGCATACAGTAGTGTAGTGTCTCTATGATTTATTTAGCTGTACAGTGTCAGTGGTGTCTGTTATTTCCTCAGTGGCTTATGGTGTAGTAGTTAGTAGAGGCTGTGGTGAAGTTTGGGTAGGAACTGGAATGCCAGGTGACCTAGTCTTTGGGCCTGGGTGGTGATGGCAGTGGGATGATTATGCCTGTTCATGGCCCCATGGTGACATACGCTGGCATTGATTTTAACTTGTGCAAGCAGGCTGATTCTTGGGGCTCCAGGTGACTTGCTTGGGTACCAGCAGTGGCAGGGAGGGTGGGCAGGTTCTTAAGCACCTGGGCATCAGGCGTGGCATGGGCAATGACAGTAATAGTGGCAGGACAACCCTCTGGGACCCAAGCAGTCCACGGTGATGTTGGCAGTTGCTGCAATGTGCTGTGCAGGCCTGCAGGTGGCACATCCATGTGATGCTATCTGTTGTAGCTGCAGGTTGAGTGGGCTTGACCTCAGACCCCAACAGTAGTGTGCTCAGGTGCCAAACACTGTTAGGCTGGGCTGGGTGATTTCCAGGCCTCAAACAGTGTGCTGAGTACTGGAATTGGTGGATCTGAGCTGGGCAGTCTCCCCAGTGGTGCATTCAGGTATAGGCTTTTGTAGGGAGAGACAGGGTGATCCCTAGGCCCCCAGCAGAATGCTTACGTGGGGCAGCAGTGACTGCACTGTGGCCCTACTACTGAGGAGGGTGGAGTTGTTTTCAGTGGAAGCAACCTTAGGCATGTTGCTGGGGACTGTGCATGTTGCTTGTGCCTCAACCTTGCACCAGCCTGCAATGGAGGCAGCTGTGAACTGTGGAATTTTTCCTTGGGGCACTTAAAAGTGTGCAGCCATCCCTCCGCAGGTGAGATGCAGGGGTCTCTGCCCATGGTTCCCACCTTGATCCCAGGAGTAGCAGCGGTAGGTACAGAATATCAGTGGGGCTTCAGGGATGTGGAGATGCAGAAGCTGTTAAGCCCCTAGGGCAGGACAGAGACTGGTGGAGGCTGGGCTCTCAAAATGATGCTGTATTGCAGCTGCACAAGACTCCGGGGGTTGTGGGACCTAGCATGAGCTCCCTCTGGAGCAGTGCCTTTGTGTAGTCCCCAGGCAGTTCCCTATGTAAGTTTAGAACCTTACTAGGGTTGAGCTCCTTTCCTGTGGCTAGAGTTGTAGGAGTCTTGGGTGAAAATGAGGACCACTGGGGGGCTTCTCGCTTACTCTTTCCCCACATTAGGGAACTCTTCAGGCTGCCAGCAGATCCCAGCTGAACAGGCTACATTGCTTCTCTCTCTTTCCTTGCTTCTGGTGCTTCCCATAACTGTTCCGTTGAATTCTAGTGTTCTCAAATGAGCTATTCAAAGTAATTATATACTCACTAATTTGGTTCCTCTCCGTGGAAGAGGTGAATACCAGATGCATCTAGTCAGCCATCTTGAAGCCCCTCTTCTATTTCAATCCTTTCCAATTTTTCGAAACCAAAAATACATTTTTTTCTTTATACAACAGATGGTTCATGTAGCCTCTTAAAGAACATATCTGCCTTATAAAAGCCATGCTGCTTTTCTCCTACAGGTGATGCCAATGCTTCTACACTTTATTATAGAGGCCAATATTTACCCCATCCACTGCCACACACAATATATCTTCTTTCCCATTTAGCTTTTGGTTTACATGCTTGAATTGACTGTGACAGTTCTCTGTGGGCCTCTTACATTTCTGTACATCTTGTGAGGACAGGCACTGATGATCCGTTGATCCATATGATTTCAAAGATATTTGTATAGGGAACAGCCTTGAAACACAGAGACAGTGTTTCCTTCTGGAGCAAAGAGCAGGCAGGCATACTGCATATTATAGCAGATTTAGTCTCCCTAAGCCCAGGATTGCACATTTCTAATATAACTCACTGTACTTCCCATATTCAAGTAAAATACTGCAGATTTACATTTTCCAGAAGGGTTTGAAAGTTGGAGAGAAAGTGCAGTGTAGACAATGAGGAGATTAAGAAAATTCTACAAACCATGCGGAGAGACTTTCCTCCAGTCTCTTTTTCCTTCTTTGACTCCCACAATTCTGGCAACAAGGTTTACAACCACTAGAAAGAACATTAAAGGAATTCTTCCTAGGGAAATGAAGAATTCTGAGAGAATAAACTTATAGATACTGACATCTGGGTGCTTCCTAATGAAAACTACTTGCCATTGTATTGCTGTCAATACAAGAAACACACCAGAACTTTCAGTTGGCTTATTAGAGCTTTTTTATTAGATATGAATGGACAGCCAAGGTGGTTTCTAACATTAAAAGCCACACTACATCTGTAATCCCAGCACTTTGGGAGGCTGAGGCGAGTGGGTCACTAGGTCAGGAGTTCAAGACCAGCCTGGCCAAGATGGTGAAACCCCATCTCTAATAAAAATACAAAAAATTAGCCGGGTGAGGTGGCAGGTGCCCGTAATCCCAGCTACTCAGGAGGCTGAGGCAGGAGAATCGCTTGAATCCAGGAGACAGAGGTTGTAGTGAGCAGAGATCATGCCACTGCGCTCTAGCATGGGTGACAGAGCAAGACTCCGTCTCCAAAAAAAAAAAAAAGCCACACTGGAACAAGCAAACAGAAAAAATTTAAAAATTGGAAAAAAATAGAGATAATGCATTAAAGAGGAAATAATTTAATATTTCTATATGTGTTAATATGCACATACATATGATTTAAATACATGTAAATATGCACATATGTATATGTGCATATATGTGTATACATGTACATGAATATACATATATTCAAATTAAGTATGTATTATATATAAATATGTAAATATATAATATAAATATATAAGTATACGTATATGTGTATTGAAATACATGTATGTGTGTGTATATATACATATGATGTGTATGCACACATGTTTAATATCTTCAATGAGATGAAAGAACTGAGTGTGTCCGTGAAATAAAAACAGGCTTCTACAAAAAGAAAACTGCAAAATAAGACAATTTCTTTCAATAATACATTAACAAATTGGAAGATAATTTTGAGGAAGCCTTCTAGAAAATGTAACAAAAAGATAAAAAAGTTAGGAAATAAGAGACAAAACAATGTGAAGATTGATAGAAGAGGTAGAATGTCCAACAAATATGAGTTCCAAACAAAAAAATAGAGGAAGAACAGCATCAAGGAAAACAGTATTTCAAAATACTTGAAAAATGTAAATTTCCAGATTCAGTAACTAACACAGCAAGAAAGAAAATAAGAAAGGAACACACATTGAAGAGTACCATCATGTCACATCAAAATTCTAGGGATAAAGAAAAATGCTAAGAGTTTCCAGACAAAGAAAGGGAGAAAAACACATCGTATTAAAAGACTGAGACTTTAAATGAAATTAGACTTTTCAACAATTACACTAGAATTTGGTAAACAATGAAAGAATGCCTTCAAAATTGTGATATAAAATTATTTCTAAAATAGATTAGTACATTCAACAAAATACAACATATGTGGATACAATAAACATATTTTTTTAGAGAAGTGGACGTTTCAAAAAATTTACATCCCATGTTCTTGTTCTCAGATAGTTATTGAAGAGTTTCTCCATCAAAATGAGGGACCTAGGAAGCAGGGAAACTAACACAGGTGAGAGACAAGAAAATCCCAGCATTTTGGTGAGGAAAAGCTCCAGCACTATAATCATGCAGCAGTCCTAAAGAACAATCAAATTCAGATTTCAGGAGAGTAAAGAACTTCAGAATGGTGGTATTAGGCCAAAAAGAAACAAAATAACTAGAAGACTAAATAAATAACTAAATAAATATGACCTGGGGAGATTATCTCATGTATTTGACTGTATCTAACTGTATCTAACTGTATCTATAGAGAAAAGGCTTTATAGTTCTGATGGAGAGTTTGAGAATTGATTCAAGATACTCGAAAACTTAATAACAGAGTTCAATTACAAAAAATTAGCAAGAAAATAATTGCAAAGAAAGAGATAGGAACTTATAGTAAGCTGCATGGCTCAGTTGTGAAAAATATGTTCATATCATAATAATGTATGTTCTGAAAATAGATTTAATTTTTACTGAAAGGATGACAGGAGAAGTATGTGGGTGTGTTTGTGTTCATGTACACAGAGATGGTGTTGTAAATCAGCTAGGAAGTCAAGAGAGAATGCCTAACATTTAGAAATCAAGAAATATCATTATGTGCATATTTTATACAATATAACAGAAACATAAAGATGCATAACATAAGAAACAGGTAAAAGAACTGAAAGTGGCTGCCTCCAAAAGGCAAGAATTATGTGTGGATAATAACTAACTTTTAAAATAATGTAGTGCTATTTCACATCTTAAATTCTATATTTGGATTATTTAGCAAAAATAAAATTAAACTGTAAAAATTAAGGATGAATGCTGGAGAAATAGAAATGGTGGATATCTAACTGCATAGTGTGCATAGTAAACAATGGAAACAAATTTTAAAAAACAATTAACCGAAAGGCTGGCTAAGAAACAAGTAGAAATTAGGAAAACCTAGTAAATAAAAAATATAAAATATGGTGTAAGTAATATTCAAAAATTTATTTAATTACAATAAATGTGAATGGATTAAGCTAATTAATGGAAACACAGAGGCTCTCAGACTGAATTTTAATAATCTACCACTTCAATTTTTTTAAATGTATATTAAAATGACAAAAAGTTGGAAAATAAAGAGGCTGAAAATGGTATTCGAGCAAATGAAAACACAAAGAAAATTGTTGTAATATTGCTCATAACAAACAAAATATTATTTAAAGTGAAAACAACTAAGGAACTTATGATGTTGATAAAATAATTCACCAGGAAGATACTCCATTTATGAATGTATAAGGCCCTAACAACTTAGTTTTAAAATATACTGTGCAAAAACTGATAAAACTACTAAGATAAATTGACAAACACACAATCATAGCTGGAGACAACATATTTTTTTTTTTTTGAAACTAACAAAACATTCAATGGTTTAGTAGGACTTAAAAGAGTTGTAGCAATAATTAACAGGCCTAATCTAAAGCTCAAACCTTCATAAAGAGAATGGTCACTCTTTTGATCCCAAAGGATGTCTCAATATTGATATTATGTAAATATTTTTTTCATGGACCACAATGCAATAAAATAAGAAATCAGCCAAAAAAGAAGTAGCCAAACTCTTCTCCATTAACCTTCAAAGATCTATATACATCATAGATATTTAATAAACACGTGTATAGCACTTACTGTATGTTAACCATTATTCTAAGCACTTTGAAATATTTACTCATTCAGTCTTTAATACTGCTTGAGATAGGTAGTATTATTCCTCTCAGTATACAAATAAAATTGAAGCACAGAGAGACTGAGCAATATATCTAAGGCTATGTAGTTAGTGAGTGGCAGAGAGAGACAAGTCCTCTTGACTCCTGTATTAAGCTTTTTCTCTTAACATAAGCATTTAAATAAACTATGAGTTAAAGAAGGAACAAAAATAAAATTTTAAAATATATACTACTACGGCTTCACAAAAAGACTACAAAACTAATGACTTACATCCAAAGAAGTTCTCAGAACTGCTTTATATATTTACTGGAAAATAATAAATGAATATTTAAATTCAAAAAGTTTCCAAAAGAGTAGCAAATCTAGAGAAGGTAAAAACAAATAATTATGATGAATTTAAATGCAAAAATAAAGAAAACTAAAAAAATAGATATTTTATTTTTTAAGTTTGGATAGTTGAAGAGATTAATTAGAAATGAAACCCCTAACAGCCATGATCAAAAAAATCAAAGAGACACAAGAAACATTATCAAGTAGGATACAAGGACAGATACGGAGGAACAAAATACTTATAAAAGCATATTTTGAACAACTTTATACTAATTTATTTTCAAAAGGTATATAAAATGGGCAGATTTGGAGAAAAGGATACATTACCATAATTAGACAAGAAATAGAAAATGTACTAGAATAAAAACCCCATAAAACAGGAAACGCTAGTAGTGAAAAACCTACTCTTTCCAAAAAACAAAGACACAAAAAACAACATCATGCTCAGAGGATAGAAAGGTGTAAGATTTAGCCAGCATTTAAAAAGGCTGCTAATTGTAAACCTTTCATACCAAAAATAGCCAAGTCGGAAAAGATAATTATCGGCCAATAATGGATAGATGAAAAAATAGTAAACTGAATTCAGCAGTATATACAAAGATCAAGTAGGGGTTTCCGTTAAAATGTATGAATGAGCCAATATTTTAAAAATCTCTTAATGTAATTCACCCCTAACAACTTAGAGAATAAAAAGCATATGATTATGTCAATGAATGCAGAAAAGAAACTAGCTGAAAATTTAACAGACCATTTATGATAAACTTGCAAACAAACCAGGAATAGAAGGGAACTTCCTTATATCTGCCAGAGATCTATAGCAAGCATCATGTTTAATGGTTAATAAAACATGAAAAACATTTAAAGTCCGAAAAAAAGACAAAAATGTATCTATAACTGTTAGTATTGAATATTATATTTCATAACCAAATGCAATGTGAAGAGAAATAAATAGATAAAAATCAGAACAGAAAAAACTGTCAAAATCTGCAGACGATGTAGTCGTCAATACATTTTTCTCCTTTGTCAGAAAAAAACCTACATTCATCCTAGATTTTCTTAGCCTTTTTCCCCTAAACCCATCTTTCTTCAGATAAACACACAATAAAACTTATATTTTAAAAAGTCAGTCACTTTGCTGTTCACGATTTCAGTATTGGGGTTTCCTTTTCTTTCTCATAGATTTCAATTCCATTCTATTTCTAATTTCAAAGAGCTACATATTTAAATAGCTACCAGGAGAACTATAAAGAAGAGACATTGACAAAAAAGGCCCAAGATTAACTGATTATTTCAAGGTCTTGATAAGACTTGCTGCCCAACTTTAAGCCTTCATTTAGCTGCTCCCCAAAGGATTTCAAACAGTCCTAACGAAGTTATGCACTGGCCATTCTCAAGCAGTGATAAATATGCCGTAAATTCATCTCTTGCCTGTGGGACTTGGGATCTTAATAGCTTATGAGCTCAAGTATTTCCAGTTTCTGTTGGGTAAATGTTTGAGGGCCTTAAGAGAGATTATGTGGAATTGAACTGAATGCCTGGCAACTCTTCCATGCTTGTCAGTCTCTCCCAGCTTACTTGGCTTGTCAAAGACACCACAATAAACTGTCCTGCTTTCAAATATTTATTTCTCAGTATGCTGGTACTTAGAGAGTCTCTAAGAGAAAGATACAAACTGGGCACCAGAACTAGGAATTACTGAAGAGCCCAAGTCTTAGGGTATCCTGGGGGATTTGATATCCAATTCTCTTCCAACCTTCAGAAAGGCCCATCTTGGGCTCACCTTCTAAAAGGAAAGCAAGGATGGGTCAGTTGATGGACTAAGTGCTGGAGAGAGAAAGAGGGGGCTACAGAAATTACTTCAGTAAAGCTCTTCCTTCTGATCTCCTCAAGGAGAAGGTGCTCAGCTTTTTGTGGGTAACACACAGGGGTAGCCAGGTACTGCAAAGCAGGCAAAACTGGCTTACACTACAGGTGTAGTGTTCCCAGTTTCTGCTGTATTCCATGTTCCTAGCATGTGAGAGACATTCTTTGAGTATTTGCTGAAGAAATCAGTAAATGAATGAGTCATGGTTCCCACAACATTCAAACTGAAGAGACCTCAGAGGTAGGTCCTTCAGCAGTTAGGACAGAGAGACCCTGGAGTGTGAGTGATTTGTCTCACGACGCTGCATCCTTAAACATGATTGGTTCTGAGGCCCTCCCCATAATGCGATCATGAGGCATGAGTCCTCTTCAACCACGGAGCAGTCCAGGACCTTATGCTGATGCAAAGACTTCATTCCTGTGGGAAAAACCAAGATTGTCTAAGTACTAGCTGTATGATTGTTGATGAGCCACTTTTATAATGAGATCCCCAGACATCACAGTGTTTGGATTGTGCTATTGCTGCCTTGCAGACAGTCACTGTGGTTTTGGGGAGAGGGACCCCAGAGTCCTAGGGCACAGGAGAATGGTCCTCTTGGGCAGCCAGCAATTCAGACTTAAAGGGACAGGGCAATGGGGAGGTGCAGGAGAGCCTGGTGCTGCTTTCTGTATGTTTGTTACTCCCAGATCTGACTGATCAGGGAGATAAATTAACTGAAAGGTCCTGGTAGGTTCTGTTTTATTTCTAGTCCTCCAGTTCGGAAGATTCTCTGTGTGCTGTGTCTGCCACAGTACAATGGGAGTCCTGGAAATTCTAGTTTCAAGCCTCACTCTCCTGAATCCTGAATAAGCCTCCGTCCTGCCCAGTGATATGTAAGTCACATTTCAGGACTTGACGCAGGGATTCTTGTTCTGTAACTAAATGTGACCTCGTGGCCCTCATCTCATAACCTCATGACCCTCATCTCTCTCTTTTATCTCCTGAGATAATTATCAAGTGGAAAAAATGAATATACAGCTATGTCACAAAACTTAGGAATCAAAAAGCATAAATAGTGAAAAAAATCACCCAGAAAGGATAATCTGGGTACCAGCCTTAAGGAAGGCAAAGCTTCCAAAGCCTAAATGCCTTATCCAGCATATTCTCATTGAAATGCTGTCCAGTCTCCACAGCCCTCAACAAACCATCTCCATCCCAAATTGTGACACTCAGCATTTCTTCATAGCAGTCTCTGAGATAGATATTAGCACAGTCTTCATCTTACAAGTGAAGAAGTTGAGGCCTAGAGAGGTGATAACTGTTTCCAAGGTCATATATGAGTAAGTGGGGCTTGGGTTTGACCACAGAGGTATTTAACTCCAGACTACCCTGCCCCCAATTCCCACACATTTCAAAATCTAGAGTTGGAAGAGAAGTGAGTATGGAAAGTAAAGACTGGACCTTTCAACAGGGATTGAAGAAATTAATGACAGCAACCATCCATGAACATGAAAAAAAGAAAGAGAGCAAAAGAATTATGGTGTGTGTGTGTGTGTGTGTGCGCGCATGTTTGGGTGGCCAAGCATACAAATGGAACCCAGAGTTATGGGGAGTGGGGATGGGAAGGACAGAAGAAGGGAGGAAAGCAGAAATTTAGTGTAGTATTTGCCTGCTATGTATCAGGAACTGCACTTGGCAATTTACATACAGTAATTCATATGGTCTCCATAGCAACACTATGAAGTAGATATTATTATTCTATTTTGTAGATGAGCAAAAGGAGACAAATGAAACGAGCAAAGAAAATCAGACATCCCTCCATTTACACTGGGGTTAAAGCCAGAGATTATTATGAACTTAAATATTTTGTTGTTTCTATTGCTGTTGTCTTATAGTTACTAGTGTTTTAAATCTATAAAAAACCTTCCAAGCCTACATTGTGTTTAGAGACTAAAAAATAGAAGCAGAAGCTACCCTCCACACGGAACGGGGAGACTCGGGTATTAAACACATAATATTTGGGGATATTGGAAGAAAGCAGGACTGAAAAGAGAAGTGGCTACACACCACAGAATGTTCTAGGTCAGCACACTGGACTATCCACACAGGAGAAAAGGAGTGTCTCCTCTCACTTCCTTATCCCAGACACCGGCCACTGTGAATTTGAACCTTGAGAGAAGGCAGTGCTTTCTACCTTGACTTACCAAATGGAAGCCCTTCTGAACAGAGATGGAGCAAGTTTTGAGGAGAGGGACTCCAGAGTCCTGGGACACAGGAGAATGGTCCTCTCTTGACTTCCCAGGAGTGCGCCTCACACAGCCATCTGTCCTTGGCTTGAACTCATTCACTCTTTAGGTATGTCCCTTTGCACTGGCCTTTGACGAGCAATGTGCCATTGGTGATTTAAACCAGGTGAGTCTGAGTAGAGTTTCAGGCCTGGGCACACGTATTCAGTACTTTCTCTGGTCTACATCTACTTCTAGTCAAACCAGTTAGGGGTCTCCAATACATACAGTCTCTGACTTTATAATAGTGTGAGAGTGATATGCATACAGAAGAATTTATACTTCAAGTACCTATACAACCGTTTGGTTTTTCACTTTCAGTACAATATTCAAAAATTACCTATGATATTCAACACTTCATCATAAAATAGACTTTGTTTTAGGTGATTTGCCCAGTTGTAGGCTAATGCAAGTGTTCTGAATACATTTAAGGTAGGCTAGGATAAGCCATGATGTTCAGTCAGGTGTATTAAATGCATTTTTAACATGATATTTTCAACGTATGATGGGTTTATCAGGATGTAGCCTCATCATACATTGAAGGGCATCTGTACTCCCTTTACACATTTACTTCCTGTCAACAGACACATACTACATCTGTCCCCCAGTCTCAGGGCCCAGAGAACCTTGATGGGTCCTTCAGTACTTGCCTGTGTCTGAATGTTGACAGCATCTGAAACCCAGAGCTACACGCCATTTCAGTGCCTGCACATGGCTGATGACGATCCTGGACCAGCCTACTGTTTCCAGCCTGGATGCTCAACGTTCCCACTTCATCTCTTTCAGACTCAGATTCTCCTCAATGCCAAGGCCCAATTTCATGCCTGTGACAGAGTTTACATTTGAGGGTTTCTCCATTTTTGAGTGGCATCACAGACTCATCCTCTTTGTGGTCTTTTTGGTCTTGTACCTTTTGACCCTTGCCAGCAATGCTATCATCTTGACAGTTATCCGCCTTAACCATCAACTTCACACGCCCATGTATTTCTTCCTGAGTGTGCTCTCTATTTCTGAGACCTATTATACCGTGGCCATCAACCCCCAAATGCTGTCCGGTCTCCTCAGTCCTCAACAAACCATCTCCATCCCAGGCTGTGCCACTCAGCTCTTTTTCTATCTCACTTTTGGTGTCAATAAATGCTTCCTGCTCACAGCCATGGGGTATGACCACTATGTGGCCATCTGCAACCCTCTACAGTACTCAGTCATCATGGGCAAAAAGGCTTGTATACAACTGGTCAGTGGATCCTGGAACATTGGCCTGAGCACAGCTATCATTCAGGTGTCTTCTGTATTCAGCCTTCCCTTCTGTGTTGCTAATCTCATCTCCCACTTCTTTTGTGATATCCAGCCCATAATGAAGTTCGCCTGTGCAGACACTACTATCAAGGAGTTTATTACTTTGCTCATCAGTCTCTGTGTCCTTGTTCTGCCCATGGTCTTGATCTTCATCTCCTATGTCCTAATTGTCACCACCATCCTCAAGATTGCATCAGCTGAGGGCCGGAGAAAGGCCTTTGCTACTTGTGCCTCACACCTCACAGTGGTCATTGTCCACTATGGCTGTACTTCTTTCATCTACCTAAAACCCAAATCCCAAAATTCCCTGCAGGACAGACTTATCTCTGTGACATACACTGTTATTACTCCTCTGCTGAACCCTGTTGTATACAGCCTGAGGAACAAAGAGGTCAAGGATGCCTTGCTCAGAGCTTTGGGCAGAAGGCCTCTCTCTTAGGTGCTGGTCAGTTCAATAACAATCAAAGAAAAAGAGTTTGATGAGGTGTCACAGTGAGAGGGACAATAAGATGAGAGATACTGTGAAAGCACCAGGTGGCTGATCTAGGCAGCATCTAGGAATCTATTCCCCTCATAGATTGAAAAAAGGAAGAAAAATATTAATGAAAAAAAGAAATAGATGGATTTGCCAAGTCAGATATATGGGTTTACCAAGCTTGATGAAAATCAAATAAGATAAAGCATATCCATGCACTGCACTATAATGTTAGACATTATTCCTGTTACTCTTGTCATAAGGTATTGTAAACTAGCAGGGAGAATAGGAAAAATATATACTATCATATCATACGAGTTTATGTAAGCTGAACTTGACTTCATGAATGACACAAAGGGTACAAAAGGCCACCACCACCCCTTGTCTGAAGATGGGACCAACTCTAGGGCACAATTCTAGATCCCTCCATTAGATCAGGCTGAAGTTATGCTCCAGCTAAGACTGTGTTCTTGCATAGTGATTCCCCTGCCCCATCCTGCTTCTCTCATTCCCTTTCCTCTGAGGGCACTCCTTAGTCAATCACTGTACCCAAGACCTTATTTCAGGCTCTGCTTCTGTGGAACCTGACCTAAGCAAGGTGGTACCTATGTCTATGGGGCAATTATTCAGACTTCACTGCGAGTGCTCTTTTTGCATCTGTTGCACGTAGAACAGTGTCTGGTGCATAGTAGATGTTAGATATTTATTAAAAGGAAGAAAGAAGGAAGGAAGGAAAGAAAAAGCAAGGAAGACTGCTGTGGGAAGCTAAAATACATTAGAAGGTAGCTCTTCTCTCATTTTCCTTCTATTATTTTAACACTTTCAGGCTGTTTGTCCCTCTTTGTGACATCTCCTTTTGGTACATTTATTGAATGTATCCTAGATAGTAGTCATCATTTTAAGTATGTTATTAATTTAATCTTCACTATAAATCTATGAGATAGATATTTTATTATTCTTTTTTATGGATGAGGAAACTGAGACCTCAAATAAGTTAATTGCTCAAGGCAGAATCAGGATTTAAACACGTGCAACCCAGCCCTGAAGTCTGTAGTTGCATTGTAAGCTCATGATGTTCATTTTAACCAGCTTTCTCCTCCATAATAACTAACTTATTCTGCTCCATACTCCTAGGAAAAGGAGAAGCCTCCACCCCATCCCAAATTGTGGATTTACACATATCTCAGATCCTATTCGTGATATCTTGGACTTTGGAATCAGTCTGGAAGTTTAGATATAGTGTATTATAATACACTCCTTTTCATAAAATACTTTGGTGCATCCCTTTTTCACTCAGCACAACCCCAAAGAGGAAAATAGGAAAGGAAGTCTAAAGTGGGCCAACAACTACTGAAGAACAGTTATTGTTTACCCTGAACCCCAACTCTAAGAACAAATGACCTTGAGTAGGAGATGCTAAAACAGTATGATATTGTAGATAGAGTACAGGCTTTGAACGGAGAGGCATGCATTCCCAATCACAGATCCGCCATTACAAGCATGTGTCCTGTTATGATACTTAACCTCCCTGGTTTTTGTTTCCTATCTGCATGGTGAGGCTGACAATATCAACTCCCAGGGTTGCTGTGAGAAGTCAACAATGTTATGGACATACCATTCCCTGGCACATGGAAAGCTCTCAGTGCCTTCTCCACCACCATCCTACACAGACATTGCTCCCTGGGTCACTCTGAGGTCAACATCAAGTCACTCTTGATATGGACACAGAGCCCTAGCTTTAACAATAGGATTCTCATTTGTTCTTTGTCAATAGAATTCCCTTTTACCCAGGAGGTCTTGACTTTGTAACTGGGCTTCTCTTATAGTCCCTGATCCTATGTTCCGGTAAAAGGAAACTAACTATTCTCCAAGGGTCTTCCAAGTATTACTTCCTGGATATACCCAGGACCTTATTTCAGGCTCTGCTTATGTGGAACTAGACCTAAGCAAAGTGGTATCTATGTCTATGGGGCAATCACTCAGATTTCACTCCCAGTGTTCTTTTTGTGGTTAATAAACCACTAAGAGTACCTGTCTGCCTTTCTCCTCCAGATTCCCTTTATTTATGCCCTCCTTACTGACCTGCCAAATACATCTCACAACATCATTCTCTCTTCTCTCCTAGTTGCCTCAGAGTCACTGCAAGAAGTCTCAGGGTTCCTGTGTGCATCAATTCTCACATGCAGTCTGAATAAATACTGACAAAAGCATCTACAAGTATTTTTTTAAAGTACCATAATTCATTTGAAAGCACCAATTACTAATTCATAGTTCTCCTTTTCAGAACTTATTTTTCCTATCAATAGGTACAAATAGTACAACTATTATTATCCAAATATTATCAATTTGGAGATCCAAGAAATATTTGAATGTAAAAAGGGGTTTTCATACACAGACAATTTGGACACGCCAGCTCTAGGTGACAGAAATAGTGTGGAAGACAGTGTGAGAGTAGATCTAACTTTAGGAACCTCAGTTAAATCTGTTTTGAGCCCTATCGGGGCCCTGAAAGACTCCCATTGACAATTCCAAGGCCTTCTTAAGAGGTCTAGACCCAGGATCCTAAACTAAATTGAATGCCATAAACAAACTATAATAAGAACTACTGAAATCTGTACCCCAAATAAAGCAGTCTGCAGAACTAGAAGATTTTGCATTAGGTTCTTTTGGCTGTTTTGCCAGCTTTGTTTCTATAGTCACTCCACATGTGTTCATTTTTTTCTAGCATAAAATCCCAATATATTTGCTATTGGTGGCAGATTGGACTTTCCGTACATCCCTAATCTGTAAAATTAGATACTGCTACTGACTTCGGAGGGTTATTTGGAGGCCTATGTGAGACAAAAATCTGTGAAAGTGTTTGATAAATATTAATTGCTACTGAAGTGGTATACCTGTCCTTTTTGCCTGATACCATATTTTTATATCATCAATCCAGTTCCCCATTTCTACAGTCTTCCTAATTTGTCCCAAAGCAATAGTATCATAAAGCCTTGAGCTCTTTTGCCCAATTCCACTCCTTTCCTGTTGAGATCTCATAGCCACCAATGATATCTGATCATGAACCGTTAATATGGAGATCATTTTCTTTGCTTCATCTGTTACAAGAAGAAGCTATGTATATTTGTAAATAATCAGAGAGTTGGCATGAATGAACCTGATGAGAGCAGTTTATGAAATTATTGGTTCTTTCCTCTCCTTTGAGCCACACATTGATTCAGTTACAAGCCCTATTGATTTTCCTCAAATGTCTCTCACATGTGTCCCTCCCCTCTGGGCCAACTGCCACCCCTCTAGATCAATCCCAATTATCTCTGTTACATCAGCAGCCTAGCTGGTTTTTCTTCCTCTTTTTGCCAACTTCAAATCCATCTTCACACCACTCACAGGTCAATGTACCAAATCCCAGTGCAGGGTATGGTTTTTTTTTTTTTTTTCATCAAGGAAGGAAAATCACCAGAAAGACCGGAAAAGGGAAAAAAATGGTTAGCGGTTTAAAAAAAAAAAAAAGTATCACTTCCTTAAGAGGCCACTTGCTAAGGAACTTTAGAGTCTAAGAACAGGAGAGATAAGTGAGAATCACTTGAGAGGCTCTTAAAAGTGATACATTCAAACACTCTTTTGTAATCTGTTCTCACTTTACCTACACAATGTAATTTTTCATAATCAACCTGAGTCTAATCAAGGACTGTCTCCTCCCTGTCTCACTTACAGTTACATTTCAGTTATTATGATTGTCTATCACCTGCAACTAAACCCTGAGCTCCTGGAGGGTTGGTGCAGCACTTCGTCCATTTCTGTATTTTCAGCAACTAGCACAGGGCCTGACATGTGCTAAGTGCTTAAAGAATGAATGGATGCAGATAAATAAATATCACAAGAAAGACTAAGAAATTTTTAAAGAAGTAGTAAACAACTCATGGAAAGTATTCAGTGGGAAGTAAGTTTGGAGTTGGGTCTTGACAGACAGAAGCTTACCAAATAAAGGGAAGAAAAATCCGGGTAAAGAGAACAGTGTTCAAAAGCTAATTTGTTTCCTAGCCTCCAGGAGAGAATCTTTGGATCTAAAGATGGTGTACTTCCAATCCTGAATGCCACAGGGCAAGGACAGGCAGCATGAACTGCCCTCTGCAGAATGACATCCACATTTAAATACTTCTTTTCCAAAAAGAAAACCAGATTCTTATACTAGATAGAGTTCCTGCCTATAAGCAAAAGGCCCTAAACTTCCTGAAATCCAAGGTGGTATGGCTCTAAGCTTGAGCTGCCTAGATTTTTCAATATGGATTTCTAAGACACATCTGTAAAAAAATAAAAAATAAAAAATAAACCACATGCACATATACACACTCACAATGTGCTTATTCAAACAATTAAAAATCAACTAAATAAACCAGCTTCCTCAAATGTTATTTCAACTTGAAGCAAAAACTTTCCCCAGGCTCCCCAAGCGCTAGCCTGGAATTGAGTAAATGAGCCCTATACATAATGAGACCTCCAGGTACCTGATACCTGCATCCTCCCAGCCCCAGGGGGGTGGCTCTCAGAATGTCTTCAGGGAGTGACCCCCAGAAGCCCAGCTGCCTGATCCTGGGAGAGCATCTCCTCTGGCTTCAAAGACTTTTCCACACAGAGGGGTTATCAAGAATGCCTATGACTCTCAAACCTGACTATATTCCTACTTGTGTGTGTTTATGCCCTGCCTGCTCAGCCTCAGGTCCTGCCGTAGGCACTCTTGGTCATCTTGCTCACCTTGCTCACCCTATGCCTATCCTTTGTGGCCAAGGGAGCCTGACATTTCAATCTTTACTCCTCGGCCTCCTCCAGCCCAGCTTTCCCGTTGTGCCTCAGTGCTAAGCAGAGTCATGTGAGTGGTCTTTAGAAGAAGGACTGAAGTGGGGCTCATTACATATGAGCTGACTTTAATTTATTGTAGTATTTCAGGTCCTATCACAGCTGGACAGGTCTTCATAAGCTATATTTGCTCTTCCTTCCATTTCCTTTGAAGAATTATAGACTTCCAAGAGTGGGGAGGATGCTAACCAAATCATAATAGCCATTCTTCTACCTCAAGACAGACAAGTTTCAGCCAGATAAGATGATATTTTAGCCGTGTGTTTCTCAATGGGAACTTTATTGGTATTTGGAAGAAGGCAATTCTTCCTTGGGCAGAATCACCACAAGTTTTGCAGGACATTTCACATCATGAATGGCCAAGAGCTTCTGTGCTCATTATTGTAACAGTCAAAAGCTCTGCCAAGCATTTCTGATTTCACCATAGAGGCACCATACCACTCCGTGGCTGGACTACTACATAGTTTTTGCTCAGAAGCCTCACAGAAGACAAATGTCTTTAGACATATATTTTAGTATCAAATGATTTTCTTTGTTGGAAAATATTCTCTATTGCAGCTTTACTTTCTTTTTAGCATTCTTAGTGTAAATGATTAACAGCTGGTCATCAACTTCTTTTAACTAGATTTTTATGAACTTGAAGAAAGTCTCCGTGCGTACTAACCTTCATCATTGATGTGATTTACTTTATGCAAAACTTCTCTTTCTGAATATGCATAAGCAAATCAGAATATCATTTAAATACCCTAGAGAAGCTTACTGTTTAAAGAGATAAAAATGTGAAATATTACATAAATTGAACTGATCCCCTTCCTTCAACAAAATGATGTATCTTCAGTGTAGCTGTTTTTTTATATTCAGGGTCTGCTTTTGCTTTAGGTGAGGGACACTTAAATTTGCTGTATCTTTCCTGATACAATTGTTTATCTCTGCGGAGTGGGTGTAGGCTTACTCACAAAGTTGTATTGGCTATAAATTTGCCTTCTAGTTTAGGGAAGGTAAAGATGTAGCATAGTTTATAACATACGTGAATCAGTGCTCTGAACTGTCAGCAGACTTCATCACTCAGACAGAAGTGGGGAGAGGCTGGTGGTTGGCTAAGATTTTCCTTTTTCTTCTTGAAGACAAGATGAACCTTTCTACTTTGCTTCTACTTCTTAAAGGACGTGCAAGGGGGATGATTCATAGTCTTGAAAGAAAAGACATCACTAGTCCATCCCTAAACAAATTATTTTCAAGCACCCAATCCATGCATAATTTGGAGCTAGTGAAATATGAAAAGATGTAAAAGGTATTATAAAGTTGCTAAGTGTTTGTGTGAGGTGAGGCAGCAATAATGGGGTAAAAATAATCCAAATAAACATGAGAACCTCCGAGTGTAATACGGTTTTATGAAGGCTTGAAAATGTGCACTCGTCTCTGAAGAGTAGGAAAGAAATAAGAGGAGAAAAGAGAAGCCATTCCAGATGTCAGGGAGGAAGAGTAGAAATGAAGTAGGAGCATGTATGGTTATACAGTGAAAAAGTGAGACTATATGATTCTGTGATGCATGGAAAATTATAACAGATGGTCACAGAGTAAAAATATTTTAAGTAAAGATAAGTAAACCCAGGGATTAACTTAATCCACTAGGAAATATATCACCAGATTTGTAACTGAGAACTATTGAACTTCAATCAATTTCAGAAATGTGCTTCTACTGCTTTACTGAGACTATGTGACTTTTATGCTTTTATGTTTCAGATTTGGGAACCAATCAATGAAAAGAGAGAACTTTACTCTCATCACTGACTTTGTTTTCCAAGGTTTTTCTAGCTTCCACGAGCAGCAGATCACCCTTTTTGGCGTGTTCCTTGCACTATACATCTTAACCTTAGCAGGCAATATCATCATTGTGACCATCATCCGAATTGATCTTCATCTTCACACACCCATGTACTTCTTCCTGAGCATGCTGTCCACTTCAGAGACTGTATATACATTGGTCATTCTCCCAAGAATGCTCTCCAGCCTCGTAGGTATGAGCCAGCCCATATCATTGGCAGGGTGTGCCACACAGATGTTCTTTTTTGTAACCTTTGGCATCACTAACTGCTTCCTGCTCACAGCAATGGGATATGACCGCTATGTGGCCATCTGCAACCCCCTGAGATACATGGTTATTATGAACAAGAGGCTGCGTATCCAGCTTGTCCTGGGGGCCTGCAGCATTGGGCTGATTGTAGCGATAACACAAGTGTCATCTGTATTCAGGTTACCCTTCTGTGCTAGAAAGGTGCCCCACTTCTTCTGTGACATCCGACCTGTGATGAAGCTCTCCTGCATTGACACCACTGTCAATGAAATCCTGACTTTGATTATCAGTGTGCTGGTGCTTGTTGTACCTATGGGTCTGGTTTTCATTTCTTATGTTCTCATTATCCCTACAATCCTCAAGATTGCTTCAGTTGAGGGCCGGAAGAAGGCTTTTGCCACCTGTGCATCCCACCTCACTGTGGTCATTGTCCACTACGGCTGTGCCTCCATTGCCTACCTCAAGCCCAAGTCAGAGAACACCAGAGAACATGACCAGCTGATCTCGGTGACCTACACTGTCATCACTCCCCTATTGAACCCTGTGGTATACACCCTGAGAAACAAAGAGGTCAAAGATGCTCTGTGCAGGGCTGTTGGTGGGAAGTTTTCCTGACCATTTAGGAAGAGTTCTCCTGAGGCTGTCAACATCCACACTAGGCAGGAATATGAGGTGTAAACTCACAAACGCTTGGCTCCTAGAGACCTGCCCCTTAAATAAGAGGCAAAAGAGGAATGGCAGTTTCATACAACTGGGAGTCTGAAGCTTTAAATAAAGTCACTGGATAGAGTGTTATCCCTATTTTTGGGGATAAATAGACAAACAAGGATAAGATATGCCTAAATGAAAGGTCAGAAAGTAGTGTGGGCTGAGAATTTTTTACTGATCTTTTGGTTTCTTTGTGAATCTCCACCTAATGAAGGCAATAGAAAGCCCCTTGAGAAAATAGAATCCAAGACACACTTTAAATCTTTTTCCTATAATTCCTTTCTTCCTATACTAGAGCACCAGGGCTTCTGCAACTGGATTCCCTATTGGAGTATGTTTATGACATGTCAAGTAATAAGTTACTGTGTGGGGAGGGAAAGTGGCCTCAGGATTAGATAGCCCAGGAGAAATAGATGTTCTCTCCTGGATGTGTTAATTTATCCCAGATTATAGCAAAACTGCTTATTAAAGATGGTGAGCATACACAGTTTAATTAGAGATGCTGGCAATTCTACAGTCATCATGACAGTGTTTTGAGGGCACAATCTGAGATACTCCTGGATCCTTTCAAATTTGGTTAAATCAGAAAACACATAATGGGCAAGAGCTATGAACTAGCCTCTGTGCTAGGTCCTGGAGAAATAAAGATTAAAAAAGCTTTCTTGTCTGGCTTCAGGAAGCTACAAGCCTAGTGGTAAAAACAAGCATTTGACAGTATGGTTTCAGTTCTTTATGATAAGTGGCATTTACAAACAATTAAAGAAGAACTCAGAAAAAGAAAGAAAGGGAAAGGGGAAGAGAGAGAGACTGTTGGAGATGTTAGGGAAGTCTTTAAAGAGGAGGGGACCTGTGATTTAAACTGTTTTTAAAACACAAGAGATTGTCTGAATGATTAGAAAGAATTCCAAAGAGAAGAAACAATGTAGCTACAGGTATGAAAGCAAAAGGACTGATCAGGTAACGAAAAATGATTCAGTTGTGCTGACTCCAGGACATGGAGGAGGTGGGGATTGAAGGAGATAAAACCAGAAGGGTAGGTTGGGGTCATATTCTGAAGGCCTCATATGCCAAATTAAGGAATTTCAGCTTTAACTTTTTTTTTTTTAAAACAGAGTCTTGCTCTGTTGCCCAGGCTGGAGTGCAGTGGCACAATCTCAGCTCTCTGCAACCTCCACCTGCTGGGTTCAAGTGATTCTCCTGTCTCAGCCTCCTGAGTAGCTGTGATTACAGGTGTGCGTCACCACATCCGGCTAATTTTTGTATTTTTAGTAGAGACAGGGTTTCTCCATGTTGGCCAGGCTGATCTCAAACCCCTGACCTCAGGTGATCCACCCATCTTGGCCTCCCAAAGTGCTGGGATTACAGGCGTGAACCACTACACCTGGACAGTTTTTACTTTTAAACATGGGAACTACCCAGGACTTAGGAGAACTAGGATTCAGTTTGTGAAGCATCTATATGAATTCTTAACATCTTTATCATACTTAGCTCCCCTGAGATATCTAAAAAGCCATATTGGGGGAGGGAGACTTTGGACTCCAAGCCAAAAAGCTCATGAGTAAAAAGAAAATGTGACTAAGGTATTGGGGAGAATACACAGAAATAATTATGTACTTAAGATGAAGCTGAATCAGACTGTCATAGAGAACATGGAGTGAAGGCTGTCCAAGGACTGTCATGTAGATTTGGGGTTTGAGATACAGATGAGCACCGAGGGAAGAATAAGGATTTGCTGCCAAATCAGTGACTAGGCTGGGCCTCAGACCTGGTGGCAGTATGGTCTCAGGGCACACTTTCTACTAGGCTGAAAGTGTGGACTCTTTAATCAGAAATGCCTTCGAACAAACAAACAAACAAACAAAACAGCAGAGATCCAAAGGACACATGTATCTGCATTCCAGACCATAATAGAACTACTAGGGCATTTTTCAGGATTAACAAGGTCAATGGCAAAAATAAAACCATATCTAAAGTTCTCTAAGAACATCATAAGGTGGCTAAAAGTAACTAAGACAAGTTGTTAACTGACAAGAAAAAAAACTGAAAAATTAAAAGCAAAACATTGCTGGTAAAGATTTTGACAGGCATTCAGTAAACATTCATGAAATGTTTACCAGTCATTCAATAAACATTCATAAAGTCTTTACTATGTGCCAGATACTATGCTAGACATAAAAAAATCTTGAAGTAAGCCCTGTACTATCCCTTAAATAGTTTCCAGTCTTGAAAGGGAGATGGTTTTATGCAGAATTCACCGTAATTCAATGTGATGGAGAAATGAACAAAGTATGCTTAATATTTAATGACAAAAATGTAAGCCTCGGGATATTTTTTCCTGATCTATATAAAGCTAAATTTCATCAAGCTAAGAATGGACTTTGCACGTTGAAGTTCAGTGAAATAAATGCCTGTTACCTGGACAGTAAGGTTGCCTTGATCTGTGTGTAGTGCTATCTCCTGGGGCCAAAGGCTATGCAGCTCCTGCTGGGCATCCCTCAGAACATTTCATCACCATGGAATTTTAGAATATTTATCACTCAGGTTTTTCAGAAATCTTGTTTGAACAGAATAGCTTAACAGTCAGACATTATGGAATCAAATGTTTTCAACATTCCCTTTTTTTGGAATTATTTTAGTCATCATTCATGCTCGGTATCACTGCTTTCATACTGTAGCCTCTTGCCACAAGACAATTTCCCAACCATTATCTCACTAGGTCCTCAGAACAATCTCAAGGGAGACAAAGATAAGGCTCTCATTATACAGATAATAAGACTGAGATAGAAAAACGAGTGAAGGCAGAACTTGAACTTGCACCAGTTGGCTGGCATTTTCTGTTTTCCTAGAATAAATCCTCACCCAAGGGCGACTCACAATGGAGATAGTGATGTACTAGAGAAATCAAACTAGGCAAAATTTACATTCTCCGGGGCCTCAAACATTCCAAATAAATCAAAACCTCATCCCCAAGGCTTTTCCAAGAGAGGTTCTATATAAAAGGGCCACCTGGGACCCTTACTCTAGCCAGTGGGGACTCACGAGGAAGAGCATCTCCAGCACAGCACAAGCTGTAAAGTCTTATTCATGCAGAACCAGCTAAGAATTTAGGGAACATGAGTATCCATTTTCTCCAATATTAAAACAAATCATAGAAAAGCATTTAGAGCTCCACAAGCAAACCTAACCCTTACTTAAACAGATTCAAGAATTCAGTAGACACTGTGTTGCATTAGATCTGGAGCTAGGTGCTGGGAATAAGTGGTCAATTATGCCAAGTGTCTGGCCTGTGGACAGAGAGACTGATATATATATTTCGTAGACTAATGAGTGCTAAACTAGAGCACAGAAGGAAGAAAGCTTTAGTTCCAATTGATGTTTCTAAATTATAAATAACGAATAATAAACGCAGGTTCTTGGCCAGTCAACCAGCTCACCTCTCTTCAAGCACATACTAAACACCATTAGCAATAGAGGGACAGATCATGCAATAGAGGGATTTGAGATCTTTATGGTGGTGCAGGACTCTTTTATGTAAGGAAACTTCCACAACTCAAACTTTAAACTCTTATTTCTGTGGATACCATCAAAGACTTTAGAAAGCATGAATACCTCACTCACTCACTGCCTAGTAGAACTGAGGCTAGGATATGTTAAATGCCTTTGCAATATTTCTGTTGGACACACACTCCCTCCTCCCCAGCAATCTACAGACATATATCTCTGAGACATCTGTAAGCCCAAAGGAAAGCCTATGCACTTGTACTGGGTGGGGGTAGGGAGACACAATATAAACCTGAAGGCCACTGAACTGAGATAGAAGTTAATGATTCACCCACAAAGACCTCTTGAAATTGAGAGTCACAACATGTAAGCAACTCAACCAGGAATAGAGAGTTAATGAATGAGAGAGCTAAGGCTTGAATTCAGTCTGCTGACTTCAAGCCTTCCCATTCCTTATGTTGTAGCTGTGAGAAGTGACTGGTAAAAATGGGCTCTTAACCAAAGTCCACCATGGGATCCCAGTATTCACTAAAAGAAAACTTTCACCATGGGATCCCAGTATTCACTAAAAGAAAACTTTCAGTGGGAATAGAACAATGAGAACACATGGACACAGGAAGGGGAACATCACACTCTGGGGACTGTTGTGGGGTGGGGGAAGTGGGGAGGGACAGCATTGGGAGATATACCTAATGCTAGATGACGAGTTGGTGGGTGCAGCGCACCAGCATGGCACATGTATACATATGTAACTAACCTGCACATTGTGCACATGTACCCTAAAACTTAAAGTATAATAATAATAAATAAAACATTTAAAAAAAGAAAAAAAAGAAAACTTTCATACTTTAAACAAAGTAGATTAGATTAAGTAAATAGGAAGATCTATTCAATAGGGTTGGGAAAACAGAGAAAGAGTATGCAGAAAGAGTACGCATTTTTCTTTGGCGATAGAATTTTCTTATCAAAGACTAGAAGTGGATGTTGCAGTTTCTAGATGTCACTCTTGAGGCTTTCAAGGATCCTCAAAATAGCTTCAGAATAGGCTGTGCTCCCACCAGAGTCTGGACTTTCTTCCTGTCTTCTCATTTGCCATCTATCAGCCATCTTATTTTTTCCTCATTTGGCTTCTGGACCCCTAGCCTCAATAGCTCCTTCACTGTTGCCCTGGAAATGAGCTTACTGTAGCTTCTTATGGCCTGTGGACCCTTAATGTAATGTGTTAACAGCACCAGCATATAGTTTATAAAGCATTTTCATTTGACCCTCACCACATGTCTGTGGTATTGGTAGAGATAATATCATTGGCACTTTATCTGTTAGGAAACTAAGGCTCAGAGGAGAGATGGGTAACTCTAATAGGTAGTCAAAGTCATATAGCTGGTGATTGTCAGAATTACTTAAACCCAGGTAGTTGCTCCAATCCTTCTTATTGCACTATTCTTCTTTGCTTAAGAGAAGTTCCTTTCATTTACTGTGTAGCAACTGAGGTTTAGCTCCAGCATTCCTCCATCCTGATAACCGAACACATCTGTATTTAAACATTTTCTGCCTTCTTTGGAAATGACAGCAAAGCATGCCCTCAGGCATGCTGTGTTGTTGCATTATTGTGGTTCAGAGGAGAGTTTTCTAGCTGGTTCCATATTGCCTCAACTTCCCTAAATATAAGGGCTTACTTTTTTACCCCCTACTGTAACCTCAATTTCTCTCTAATGTTCCCTTCTTCTCTTGTACTATTTCTACCTCTTCTTCTTCTTCTATTCTAGAGGCTTTTATCTTTTTTCTTTGCTCTTTCATGAGGGACTATCTACAAAGGTATTTTGGGTGGGAGAATTGCTAAGCCACTTCTCGATGATCAATAAACTTCCAGCTGATTGCTGTCAACAAACCTCACTAAACTGCAACAAGATGGACATCGCATCTTGGTTCTAAACTCTCAGAAAGTTTCCTGCATTGTTCAGACAAGACTGGTAAGTGTTTCACTGCTAATTTCACTCCTGTGTGGTTCCTTCCTTTGAATTTGACCAGCCCA